>NW_020525320.1:0-26111 GCF_003368295.1 Carassius auratus
ACATAATCGGTTTCAAATCAAACTCTGAGACATAAAGTGCCTAAATCGAAGAAACACAATATCGGCTTTGCCAGAATAAGCTGCAATGTAGACCAGACTTTACACAATATTTAAAAGGTCAAGACTTAGCTTATGCAAGTATTTATGAATGTTCAAACCTCAAGGCTCCCTCTCTTGGTTGGTTGAGTATGAGTAATTTCTTCAATAAGTTCTCACAGTCGGTCGACATATAGAAGGGAACCCTGTACTTGCCCCTTAAAACCCGTTCTCGCAACTCCTACGAACACACAAACACAAGCATTCAGCATTTCTGTCAAAGCTGTCGACACGGTCTAATTTGTCTGTGCTCACCTTTAGATTCTGTCCATCGAATGGCAAAGAACCGCTGACCAGTGTGATAGTATGACCCCAGGCTCCAGACATCCACCTCCGGCCCATCATACTTCTTCCCTGAAAGAGCTCGGGGGCAGCATAAGGAGGGCTGCCACAAAAAGTATCCAGCTTTGTTGCCCAGTGTGAACTCGTTACTGAAGCCGAAATCGGCAATTTTAATGTTCATATCTGCATCCAGGAGCAGGTTCTTCTGCCTGCAAGCAAAGGAGAATCTTTTAATGATCATGGTATTTAGGGATGAAATCCAATCTGCATTAGTATAATGCAATAAAATACAGTGTGAACATTATCTTGTGTACCTTGAGGTCTCTGTGGACAATGCACTTCTGGTGGCAGTACTGCACGCTGATACAATCTGCACACACGCATAAGAAGCACGTACTTCTATATCAACACTAGCTTACACACAAAGTGACTGGAATTAACTTTAGCAACTTTTAAGAACCATTCCTATCAGGTATTAGCATCAAGATTAACAAATGTGACTCCTTGAGAGGATCGACTGATCGGATGAGCCATACCATCATGTGAACAAGGCATGACATTTTAAATAGAAAAAGAAAGCACATATAAAAGAGGAACCAAAACACTACTGATGCGTTTACAGCCCTACGGAGCTATGGATTACATGTAACAACCAAATGTGCTGCTTCTCACCTGTCTGAATTTGGCTCGAGCCTCTTTCTCTTTCATTCTGCCGTGGGCTACGAGGTAATCAAACACCTCACCTGCAAACCAAGAAGGGGAACAACAGTCACGGTTAGAAAAGAAACAGTTGCAATAAAATTGAGAGGGTAAGCTAGAAGTCTGGCTTTGGTACGAACACAGCCTCTGGTACTTAACTATAAAGCAATAATTTGCGTATAAAATAAACAGCCTCAGGTGACTGATAAAATGAAACTAGAGCTGTCAATAAATTCAAAATTGAAAATTCATGATTGAATGTGATTTGTATGGCATTCAAAGTGTGTTTCACTGTTTCCTATGGAATGAGGTCTATGCGGTGGGACCATTTACATAATAGCTGAACATTCAGACATGAAAACACATTTAACGTGTAGCAGCGTAGACGAAATGAGGTTAAAATGGGTTGGGGAGAGCTCTGACCTCCGCTGGCATATTCCATCACCAAGTTAGAGCGTCTTGTCTGTCTCAATGACTTCAAATAACTTCACTACACGAGGACAAGAGGGAAAAAAGAGAGATGTAAGAAACATTTGACACATTTTGCTTTATTTAAAGGCAATGTAAGTATACTGGATTGAAGACTAAAAATCATTTTGATTTGGATTATTCCCAAGGGGTTTTACGCTCACCAAATACAGTTGCACAGAAAAACACTGACATTTGGAGGAGGATTAATGAACCCAACAATAAAAATAAAAAAAAAACAGTGGGCGCAGCCAAAACCAGAAAAATGGAGATTCAAGCTGAGAGACTTATGGTGATTTGTCTGTCAGTTAAGCTTACCAATATTTGGGTGATTCAAGAGCTTCATGATCCTCACTTCCCGAAATAGCTGAAAAGGGAGATGGAAGATGTCAATTTGCAGCAAACAGATGATGTGGAGTGTAAATATTTCAAGCTTGTGCACACACGAGTAAAATGTGGTTGAGAACTACCCCCACCAAACCCCACATCTGACTAACCCTTTACTTCAGGAAGTATTGGAGTCTAATTTTCTATAATTAGCTGCCATGGGCTCTACAGAGAAAAGGCTTTGGATCTTAAAAGTTGTGAGGCAACAGGAAGAGACACAACTTAACAGGGGTGGAGAGTTAAAGAAAACAAATCAGCAGTAACTTCTGAAATTGTATTTCGACCCCATTAAACTTTAGGAGGAAGGGTCAGACTCACCTTTTGAAGACTGGAGGAGTTGAGCTGAGCCTTGTCTATGATTTTCACCGCCACCTGATTGAGAGGGTGAAAAGCTCGGTTAGGGAGAGTGCTCGGGAAAAGCCCTGAGGCGGCAGGCACACATCAGCCTCGGTCTGCCTTAATACAGATCACAATCTCACATCATCAGGAAACAATTCACCATGCTGCATAGAGATTACAGCATGCTGCTGCTGCTCCTGCGGCGAGCGCACACATGTGAACCCAGAGTTCTCTGCTTCACCCTCGTCTCTAGAAGTCTCATACTCTTCTCTGTGGTCACGAGTCACATGGTGCGTTATCAGCATCTCAGAACCATGCAGTCTCATATTTTTTGCATTGTGACACATCCAAGTGAAAAAGATTATCGAAGGAATGAAATGAAGTGTAGGTGACTTGGTTCGATTTATTGGTTGCGGATTAGGCAGAGTTTAAGCAAACAAAACCATTGGAGAAGTCTGGCATACGTCAACAGGGACAAGTCTTTTGAGATATTTCAATTCATTTAAAAGGGTAAAAAACTAATTAAAACTTCTCTACAAATGAATCTCAATAAGATCGGTAATATTAATTTAGAAAAATAGACGAATTGTGAATTTCATGCAGACTTTACATTTCCAAAAATAAAATTGAGAGAAGGAGAAAATTCCTTCCATTTTATTCCAAAAAAATTACAATTTCATTACAAATGAAAGTATTTAACAGTGTTTGTTACACTGCTGGTACTATTAGATGTTGTTCTGAGTATGATCATAGTATGATGACAAAATACAGTTTAATGATTACTAGGAAACACTATATTGCCATTTCTACATACACTTTCAGTGCATAGCAGAGGCCGTTTTTTTCTGAGAGGGATCAGGTGGACGGCTGCTGCGGTTGCTTTAAAATCTCTGAGGCGTGAGACCTGAGCTAACAACTGAGCAGCATGTTTATCTTCATCTGCATTATAGAGATTTAAACACATCTGATTTAAACACATTCCACTTATCAGACAAATCACGTGTCGTTTAAACAGCCTACAGTTTGTCACATTTTCTATTTGGGGTGTAAACTCAACCCTCACCTCTTTGTCAGTGAGGACGTGCTTGGCCAGTTTGACCTTGGCGAAGTTGCCTTTGCCGAGGGTTTTCAGGAGTCTGTAGCAGCCGATGTGGGGCTGCTCGGAGCGAGACTGCAAAGGGGAAGGGAGAGAGAGAGAAAAATAACTTTTTCAAAACTTTTCCAGAACACAATTCTTCACCTGGAATGGTTATGAAGGCTGAACCTAAACACACAGATGTGAGGTTTGCAGAGAAATGCTTTAATAATATCCTTATCAGAGCTTGGGTGATTTGACTGTATAGGACTGTTGCCAGTCGCCATCTGACTCTCACACTAATGAGAGGACAATGAAGAGTTGAGGAGTGAGGAAGAAAAAGAGCAGACATTTAGGATGCACCACAAATTCTGTAGAAAACCGCATTTTTGGTATTTGACTGATAGGAAAAAAAAAAAAAAAACAGGCAGTAAATTTTCAAAAATGAGAACACTACACTGACATCCAATTAAAAATTAAATGGTAAAACTAAATGGTTTAGGTTCATTTAAGTAAACAGCAGAAGCTGCTGATGATATATTGATGCAAAAGAGATTGTGTTTAGATAAGCACTATGTGTAAATCCTAAAGATTCACACTGCAGGCAAAATTCACAAGTGACGGTTTATATTTTCATTTCCTAACTTGTATTATAGTCCCAATAGCAAACTTTACATACTTTGCTCAGCATCTTCGTTATGACCAAATAAATCAGTGAGATTTATTAATGTTTTTTGAAACATCTCTTATGCTCACCAAGGCATTTATCTGATTAAAAACACAGAAAAACAGTAATACTGTAAAACAGTATTACTAAATATCTTTTCTATATTAAAATATAAATTGTAATGCATTCTTGTGATGGCAAAGCTGCATTTTCCGCAGCCATTTCTCCAGTCCTCAGTGCCTTCTGATGCTTCAGAAATCATTCTAATATGCTGATTTGGTGCTCAATAATTATTTCTTATCATCATGTTGACAACAAACATGCTGCTCATATTTTTGTGGAAACGGTGATACTTTTTTTGTGTGGATTCTCAGATTAATAAAAAGTTCAAAAGAACAGCCTTTCTTTGAAATAATTTTTTTTTTAATGTTTTAAATATCTTTACCGTGGCTCTGGTTAACTTAATTCATCCTTGTTGAATAAAGCATTAATTTCTTAAAAGAAATACACACACACACACACATATATACATAGAAAATACACACACACACTTTCCAATAAATTATATTCAGTGTGTAATGTGTAATATTCAATACACCTGATTTCCAAGGAAAACAATGTATGACAGCTGCCATGCACTAGCGACGCACTTATTTTGAATAGAGTCTTTTTACAGTCAATATTTCAATGAACAACACTTGAATAATTGTACTGTTTTATACCTACATAGTACTTTACCACATTAACAGCTCCACTGACCTTTAAAATATGAATGTCTGTAAAAATGTAAGAAGTTCAAAATTTAACTTTAGCTATTCCAATCCAAACAAAGACTAATGTCAAAATGAACACTTTCAGTTTTGGTTTTCAGACCAGTATTTGGGTTTCAGACTTTTTCATTTTAGTGCATCACCACCAGAGTTGAAGAGAAAAGAGAGAGATTGAGACAGAGCAGGATGATGTGTGATGCTGTGAACTTGGTCACATGACAGACAGCAAGCGAGAAGAAAAAAAGAAAAAAAAAAAAAGAGGAAACTAATGGAGATCGAGTGAGAGTGAGTGAGTACGAGACAGACAGAGACCGAGAGAGAGACACAAAGATACGTTTTTGACATTGGGGATTTCTCTCGACTGTCGTGAGGTACATTTGGTTCTTTCTGTGTTGACTGGGGAACAGAGCATCAATTGTGGACTGTCCCAGAGTGTGAGCTCAAATTAGAGCTGTAGTCTGAGGACAGGCTGTTGACCAGTGAGGTGAGCACAAGTGAAGTCTGGCTTGTGTCTGTACATCAGTGAGCTAAGAGTGCCCTTTATCTACAGAGGGCAAAAATCTACAAAAACACAAATTCAAAGTACTCAAAAAAACAATGGATGAGGTCTGTGATTTATTTTTTTGTGTCTTCCTCGTCATACCCTCTTGGAGGCAGATAAATTTACTTCACTTCTGCTTAATATATATAGAGAGAGAGTACTTGGACGTGACAGTGATGATCGATCGTGAAAATGATGATTGCCCTGACTTTAAAAAATATATTTAACTGTTTTCTGATTGGTTATTGCAAAACGTTGGGCGATATCTGAGGTCTGATTTGTTAATGTTCGGCAGCATGCCTTCCAGACCGGGGAACTAAAGTGAAACTGGATTTGAAAGGCCAAAGCGATGCCTGGAATCACTTTGATAATGAAATACAGTTAAGCACAAGATGTCTAGCTCCAGTCTGTCACATACGCATTACAATGAGCACAGGATTGGTATAGAAAGCTATAAATTCTCTGTGCTTTAGTTGCCTGTTGTACAGCAAGCTATTAAGGGAAGTTCAGACTAGAACATAGTCATAGTCACGTACGCATTCATGTCCTTTAGTGCAGTACGTTTTAATGGGTATACAATGGATTATTTTAATATAGGATGCATTTCTCAGATTTTTATTCATATTTTCAGCTCAAAAGCATTGCCTGATATTATTGACCATGACTGGGTTATTTAAGAAGGTCATACTGTTTTTAGATGCTTCTTTTTCAAAAACATATTATTAAGGGCAGATTAGTGTTGGGCGATATGGTTATTTTTCAAATCGTCATATCGTCAGCCGGTGAGATCGACGATACACAATATTATCATGCCTGGGTGAAGCAAGAGAGAGACTCTTTGTTCCTATCATAGCATAACTATTCGGTGTTTTAAACCTCGCAGGTGCACGAGAGAGAGCCTATGGAATCATCAATAATCGAAAAAATATACTTTCAAACATACTGATAAACTAACATTAAATATAAAAATACTGTATTTAAAACAGCTAGTTCATATACAGTCGGACGCAACTGTCATATCGCGCGTCCTGTGACAAATCTGCCACATCTGTGTACAGACGTTATCAGTCTAAATGTTCTGTAAAGTCCGTAAACGGTGAAAATCAATAGTAGATTTCATTTGAACTCCAGCAGTTTAGCACTAATATTGGGCATAAATGAACACGTTAAATATAAAGTATTTAAAACAGGTAAGTTCATATGTTTGGACTCTGGAGTAAGTTTAATTGAACTGATGCATCAGTCATACAGCTCTCCGGATCGCACGCCTCATGACGAGACCAACGCACCGCCACAGAAACAAGAATGAGATGCGTTCTAACATAACGGTGGCATTAAACTCAGTTAGTGAGGGCTCGTTTAAAATATTGAACATATAAAAGCCGTTCAGATTACTTGTTAAAGTGCAATGAAATACCTTATATCGGGAGACAATGTACGTCTGTTTGTGGATGGAGACTTTGTAACGGCCAAAACGATGCATCACATTATAGTTTGGAGTGCATGAAAATAATGGGACACCAACTCCTCCTTTTCTATCTCTATCATTTCATGGATTTAACTTGTTATCCAAGGCTCTAATCCTCCTGCGCTCGTGGTGTGTGTGTTTGCGAAATGCAGGGATGAAGTGAATAGCTGGGCAGTTTGATAGCTGAATTATAATAAGCAGCCTAATAAAAATAATAGTTATTATTATAATCTAATACATTAATAGGAGAACGAGCCTAATATCATCTTGATTAGCGACAGAGAAATCTGCTTCTGTCGATATCTCTGACTATCGTCGATACACGATACAATCGTCTATCGGCACAACCCTAGGGCAGAAGTTATTTTTTTTCCAATAGTACGCACATACATAACATTATAACAAGAACATTATAGGATGTTGTGAATTCTTTCTGCTTTCCCTGGCAATGTTTCATCCAAAGCTCTGAGAGTTACACTCTCTGGATAGATAATGTAACTTAGCATGAAGTTCATTTGGAATTTGCATCCTTTTGTTTAGAAAGAAGTTGTAATGTTACGTTTATCTATTGCATCTAAGATATTTGACTAATATCACAGGATGTGGCATAGAACAGGCTTCGGGTTACTGGAGTTCATCTCTTCAGCTTCACCTCATGCAGCTCTTTCTTTTAGAGCTTTCTTTTATGAACATTGATGCAACAATCTAAGTGTTATATTTTCTAGTCATATTATCTATGCGCATAATGGAGTATATATAAAATACTTTAAAAAACTAATTATTATATCTAATATCATACATTTTACCCAAGATTAAATTTAATTAAATTGAAATTAAATACATTAAAATTTATGCATTTAGCATTTATATATACACACACACATACAGAAATATCTATTATAAAACATCTATTTCAGTGCAAAATAGGACTCATTCTTTGTGAGATTCTCCCACGTAAACAATCACCTTCACACAAACAAGTTTGTCTGTTGTACGTGACAAAAGGGAAGTGTAATGATACTGCAGCGAGTGCACGTCACACTGAGCTGATGTGCTGCGAGGGTCTGCAGTGCGAGTAACACTGAACACACACACACACACACACACACACACACACACCGTTCTGACCTTCAGTACAGAAGCACCGCTGCTCACCCACAAATGTACCCACACCTATCACCTCACCAGGTCGATGATATCACTTCAACACTAATGCAGCAAGGGAAAATACTACAGAAACATGCCTGCACACCATGATCATTCTTACACAATTAACGCCTGAGAGATAAAATGCTAGACCAACCACATACAACAGGAAGAGACAGTCTGTCTTCCTTTGAGAAACTAATAACAATACAAGTAAATAAGCAACAAACTTCAGGCACTTTAAAAAACACTACGTTTTAAAAATGGCATGTGATGGGATCATTGTAAAGACTGTAAGTCTATTACGTACAGATATCAACAATAAAAATACAAGGTTTCACTCAAAGACTAAGACAGATCAAATAATATGAATGCTCTAGTGTATATTTAAAGAGCCATTCACAAATGAAGTGCTTTTCAAAAACAGCTAGGAGCCCAACAGAAGGAAATTAAATGTGGGGTCCTGAGATGAAGTTGAAATATTTTTAACTTGACAAGGTGTACTTAAAGTTAGATGCTGGAACGTGCCACAAAATGGTCAAACAAAAACAGCACAGAAAACATGTATTATGTGAGCAGCCCCCAAGTCATATACAGATGTGGCTCTGTCATGTTTTGGCTTACATTTATGCCTTAACATAAAGAGAACATGAATAACTGATATAAGTAATGCTTTATCAAGATAAATGTCCAAATACAACATTAAACGGTGCATAAATCTTGGGGGGAAAATCCTCACAGAATGAGAAGACATGCTAACTTAGCTAAAACACTCATCAGGTACCTCTAGCTTTTGGGCTAATTAAAAAAACACTAGCTGTGAATTTAATCTCCTCAAAGGAACATGACATAAGTGAGGGCAGGTACACTAGAATTGTTTCAAAACTAAAGCCCAGTTTTGATAGCCATAGACGAATAAACCTTAGGCCCACTTCAGAAGATCTCTGCCTAAAATAAGGTCCACAAGCTGACCACTCTTGGGATCCGAAATGGGAAAAGCATTTTTCCTCACACACTACAGCATAACAGGAAGTTGGGCTAATTCCCGGAAGTTCAGTGATAGAGGAGAATAAGACAGGGAAGAAAAAAGCCTAAATTGTTTGGGTTTTGTGTCACACACAGGAAGCGACGTGTCTGGGTTTGTCAGGAGGAGTGGCTGCCGGAGCCAGACGAGGCCTTCAAGAAGCTCTCTGAAACGAAAGCTGACATGCCCGGACAGCTGGGAAATAAGACAACGGAACGGAGTGGGAGAAGACAAACTGCAGACTGAGCCCTTCTGATGGTTTCTCCAGTTCATCTGATCCACTAGCAATAAGTCAAACATACAAGAATGCCAGAAGAATGATGTCATCGCAGGGTTACATGTGTCAAAAAGGGACTACTAGGTTTCAAAGAAACTGAAGAGAATAAGGAGCTCACAGTAATTAAAAGTGGATGTTAGACACAATTATCTCAGACTAAATGAAAGGTGTTGGACAAAACTACGATCGGAATGTTGAATGAACTATATTTAAAGGGTTGGTTCACCCAAAAATGAAAATGATGTCATTAATAACTCAGTCGTTCCAAACCTGTGAGACCTCCATTTATCTTTGGAACACAGTTTAAGATATTTTAGATTTAGCCCGAGAGCTCTCAGTCCCTCCATTGAAGCTGTGTGTACGGTATACTGTCCGTGTCCAGAAAGGTAAGAAAAACAATCAAAGTAGTCCATGTGACATCAGAGGGTCAGTTAGAATTTTTTGAAGCATCGAAAATACATTGTTTTTATTACCTTTCTGGTCATATACAGTGCACACACTTTCAAAGGAGGGACTGAGAGCTCTCGGACTAAATCTAAAATATCTTAAACTGTGTTCCGAAGATAAAAGGAGGTCTTACTGGTTTGGAACGAAATGAGGGTGAGTTATTAATGACATCATTTTCATTTTTGGGTGAACTAACACTAACACAGGTGGTTGAACAAGGTGTTGCAGTCCAAATTAAAATTATTGTTTCTTAAATATCTGCAACCATATTATAGTATTTTTATGCATTGGTAGAGTCAAAAACTTACATACGGCACATTTAACCTAGTAAGGTAAAGTAATTTTTATATACTAGAATATAGAAAAATCAGAGTATGATTTTTTTAAAAATTAGAGTAGACCTATAGTTTTTTCTTTTTTTTCTTTTAGTATTACATTCTACACTAATTTTATCTTATTAATTTGAATTTTGACTAACAGATAATTACCATTAATAATAATTTAATTACTTACTAATTAAATATATACAGCATGACTCATTTTCAACCAGAAGTTGATAAATACATTTTTTTCCTTTTAAGAAGGCATGTATGAGATCAGACAAACATATTTCTGTGATGATCTGTGGTATTCCCCAACTCTTAATGACCACAAGATAAAATCTTGGACAACTTTGAATCAATTTTCATTTGACGCCTCAATTTCCCGCTCAAACAAACTGCATCCATGACACATGGTCTATGCGTGGGCACAGTCCTTCCCTTTTTTGGGATCTCTGGAAGATAGCAACTGGTATCATTTGATGTGTTATAACAAGACAAATGTAATGAGTTCCCTAGTAATTGCACAACATCTGCACAAATCAGTGTGGTTCAGTTAACCGCAACACACCCATCAGCAAACATCTATACAATACTGACTATATTGTGGAACCTTGCTCCAAGTTAATTCCTAAGAAATGGTTAGAGGCTTATCTAAACCATCTGTGCATAAGGCAGTATACAAACACTCTGCTTTCATGAGCTAGATATGATTAGCTCTACCTGTCTCCTTGAAAAACCAGTTATGTCCAACATTATTTCCTTTGACCTTGCATCAGTGGGAAAACCAACCAGATGATCCAGCTCCACATCTACAATACACAACCTATCGTTTAGGCTATTCAGCTACTAGGCTAATAATTTACATGTATTAGGACTCTTCATTGTGTCATGAGTCCAACCGGTTGGAGTTCTCTGATTCCTCAGTGAACAATCCAAGGCTATTCGGAGCAAGATTAATTTCATAGTTTGTAACCGCTGAGGTTTATGACCCGATTAGAGAGTTCTGCTCACAAACATCAGAGCTGACAAACATTCAGGAGGGGTTCATTTTATTGGGACAATATGTAATGCAAACCAACCAAATCTGGCTGCATTCACCATCAAGGCATAAACCTGAAGTTTCATGTTGCTATGGAGACCTGTTGCTCGAAATGTTCTTTTCACTGTATATGCTCAACTGAGCCTTCAGTCTTCTCTCCAGAAAAAGACCTGCAGTTCAACATCTGACTTCATACACAAACACACACACACCTCAAGCAAACTGTGCATAGTTTCTTCCACTTTTTATTAAAGGGGTCATCATATATATTCTACATAGAAGATTCAATTAATTTTCAAAGCAAATGTCTTCAGGTATTTCATTCATTTTTTTATATATATAGAGAATACATGCATATATAGCAATTTCCTATTTTGACTATTGCATACAAAAGGAACAATTACACCAATCAGAAGAGATTAAAATGCTAACTGTTTTTAGTTTAGCACAATGTCAAAGTAAGATAATTTATGAGAATAATTACATAATTACACAATACTCCAAACATGCATAGGGCTGTGCAAAAAATCGAATGCGATTTTCATGCGCATCTCATCAGTAAAGAGGCTCCTGTAATATCTCCAGCACGTGCGTTCAGATCAGGGTTGCCAGGTTTTCACAACAAATCCTGCCCAGTTGCTTCTTAAAACTAGTCCAATCGCGCTTCCGGGAGGTTCCCCGATAAAAATTGCTTCCCGGGGTTAAAATATAAATTTTTTTTGTAAGGGTTGCCCTGGTAAAATTAGCATTTTAGGGGCTAAATATCACATTATTGGTATTGGGGTTGCTTCAAACCGCATACATGAAAAACAATCGCACTTGCGTGATATTTAGCCCCTAAAATGCGAATTTTACCAAAGCAACCCTGCTAAAAACGTATATTTTAACCCTGGGCAGCAATTTTTTATCGGGGAACCTTCTGGAAGCACGATTGGGCTAGTTTTGGACTAGTTTTGAGAAGCAACTGGGCAGGATTTGTCGTGAATACCTGGCAACCCTGATCTGAACGCACGTGCTGGAGATATACTTCTAATTACAGGAGCATCTTTACTGATGAGATGTGAATGAAAATCGCATTCGATTTTTTGCACAACCCTAAACTTGCATTATAGCATCAATCGAGTGTTTGAAAAAAAAAACTTCCTTCTATGAACTGATTCTTAATTTATGGCATTCTATACGTGTATTATTCTTTTTGTAAATATCGTCATTACCGCGCTACTCAAATGAACACTTCATCATTTAAAGACCACGATTACAAATACAAAAAGTTTAAATCAATGAAAAGTGATTATTAACTATGTTCAAATACTTGGAATATTAAACTGCTAACAGTCTCATTTGTAAAAAAAATTGAATAAAGTGCAGCAAAATAAAACTTAAGAATTTGATTATGCACTAGTAATTTTTACCCCTCATTTACACTCATTTAATTATTTCTAAATGTATATCTGTGTGTGTGTTTATGTAAATCACTCATATTTCCCAATTATTTTCAACCAAGATAGATAATCCCCAATGTGGGGAAAAAGCTGTACATTTTTCAAGCCACATTTCCATGGCTCTGCTTTCCTCATTTCAGACGATAGCAAACACCCTGAAATCTCACCTTCATCTCACTTCTCCTCCCTGGAAAACGACTTAAGTAAAAAGTGTCACAGTTTACCCCCCTCTCCCCTATATGTAAACAGAACAAACAAGTTGGCCGGGAGGCAACTTTGTCACCGTAGTGTCGGGGAGGAGCTATTGGTTGAAGAGCAACTACATATGGTGCACACATTCTATTGAATTGCCGGTTTTTAATTACAGAGGCTCGAAGGATGACATTCAGGTCCACGTGAATGACTAATATCTGACAAGGACACGAAATCCACACCGAAGACGCAACACACACCCGAAAGAGGATACCAATTGTGAGAATATAGCTGAGTGACAGATCACAACCGCGTTCAATACTGGCGCTCCATGGACTAGAAGGTAACAGACGCAGTGGCTCAGAGTTAGGGGCAACTGTCTAAGATGCTGTGGAAAAAAGCGGGGTAGACTGGCACAAGGAGGAGGGGGAATAAAAGAGGGGTGTGAGCCAGCTTGTCATATATCAGTATTTTTATCGCACCGTGACTATTTCAAGAGAAGGGAGGTAGCAGCCAGTACACAAATAGACGCCAGCTGAACATCTCCCCATCAGTGAAGTACTATGATGCTTCAGCCTCTGAGAGACTGGGACACCCGTGTCAAGCTCAAACTACAGGTGATCTGCAAGAAAACATGATTTCCAACTAAGGTAAAATGCGTGGACTAGTGAGACCAAAACAACCAAAGCATGAAAATTCAAAAACAGAGTGTTTTGTTGGGTATATTACACAGTTTTGCAGAGATTTTCTCCCATTACCTTCCAGATCATTCAGTATCTGGTTAGATAAGTCTTAACAAACACATTGTGGATGACGATCAACTAAAACTTCAAAATAAAACCACACTTACAATGACTCCCCAATCCAAGCCTGACTGGAAATGCCAGTCCATATTAACAGAGATATGGATCTCAAATCTTTGCCCAGAAACACAGAGCTATGACTCCTAGCATTGCTTAAGGAGTAAATAAAAAAAGTCTTTATCTGACCTAATATATATATATATATATATATATATATATATTTTTTTTTTTTTTTTTTGCATGGAAAGCAGCCCTGAGGTGATTAAAAATCATTATACTACGTCAGGCCAAAAGGATTATACTTGATTCCCTCAAACCACACGAAAGGTTCTTTAGGGAAAAATGCTGACCAACATTTTCAGCCTGCAAATCACGGTAAGACTGGGTATGGCTTGGCAAGAGACACATTTCAACAAACATTTCATCTCCACTATAAACAAACCATACACTCAAACTGACTCCAAATCAGTCTCCAGAGATTTCAGCTGCAAGCTGCTTACTGTTGGTACAATTCTACCAGTGAGTCAATGAAAGAGGATCAGTCTTTTTGCTTAAAACTGACCTCCGAAACAAGCTACCCGCTGTGATTAATTTTTTAGAGAGAGGTATTAGGGTTTAGGCCAAACAAATGATCTCAAGATCGGATCTCAGATCAAAACAGGCCACTTGCATCTCAAGTGTAATGTGTGATGAAATTCCTCTAATGCACAGCTTCAATTAAACCCCCATGAATACCTAAACTTTTGAAAAATAAGCAAAAAAACTACATCTAAAAGAAAAAAAAGGAGTCTTAGTACTGACCCAACTTCATCCACAAATGTCTAAATTAGTAGTTACAGCCTAAATTCCAACCAAAAACTACTTTAAGTATCCAAGTTTACACGCTCTATAAAAAGTAGTGCATGTATAAATCAACATATATCCAATGTTATTTGCATACATACAATGCATTCAGCTACAACAATAAATACCCGTCTAGAAAATCCCTGCTAAGTGTTTATATCACAAAATATAAACTACATTATCAAGATTTTCTATAACGCAACTTTAAAACAACGCGTATTGCAAAAAGTGCAACAAAAAAAACTGCCTTGACTTAAAAAGCAGAACAAGGCAACCACATCAATGTTGAATCTTCCCAGCCACTGAACTTTCTGCAAGGGTCCAGAAAGTAAACTGGAGAGATGCATCATCTCAGACACTAACTAAAGAAATCAAGTAATATCTGGAATGAACTCATGACATCTCTAAACAAGCACGGTTGAAAACACAAGTCTCCTCTTATAGTGGTAAAGGTGAAAACTATTAGTTCAGACTGTTGCGTTGTTTCCTGTTTGTACTGCAATACTATTATTATAGCGGTTTTGCGATGAAAAACAAGCAGCTGAAGAGGTTTTCACGATCTGACGTGAACATTTAGGAAAACGAAGCTTGTTAAACAAATTAAGGTGTAAACCAAACCGAACTTAACCAGTACATGTGTGGGTGACATTCCTATTTTTGGGAAACTCATGGATTGGACTCACCTGGCCAGTTGCAAGCGGTTTCCTGGTCGACATCTTCTGAGGTTGGATTTCACGGTTTATTTTCTGAAACTGAACGTGTTCTCAGCTCTCACAGTTCAATCAAAAGTGACATCTGCACAGCACGATGAGAAGTGTCCGAAGTCCAACTTGTAAAGAGCACCCTGAGCTCGGTGTGAGTCCCCAAATCAGTACAGATTAGCTTTTTTTAAAAAGTCCTGTCATTAAGCCATAGTTTGTTTACTATTCTCAGAAGGAGCGTGAATTTTGTTTAAATTTTCGACGGACCCTATTGGCGAATGTCAACATTTAATGCCGACTTCCTATGGGATTTTCTTCCAATAAAAAGGTATGAATAATTTTTTTGCATTAAGACAGCTTAATCTGAACCGGTCAGCTGATGAAAAATCACAAAACTGTTCCCAGCGCAAATGTGCAAAATCGAGTCCGAGGACTCCCAAGTTTTATTAGGCCGGGTGGCAAAAGGGTCCCTAATTTAGCCGTGACTATCAATCAGTGCTCGGCTGTATACTGTTGTGCATCTGTAATTTCAAAAGTTAAGTCCAGTTTATTTCTCCTCAAGCCTGAGTTAAGACATGAAAGTCCCGCTCAGCACACGCACGCACGCACACACATACACACAAATACATACACGCACACGCGCGCGCACACACACATACAAACTTAACAGCAAGTTATCGAGCTGCTCCTTCCAGTTAGCCAACTCAGCAGCGCTCAGATAAGCGTTACTCCGAGTAATGATCCGTCATACAGGTGTCAACATGTCCGTTTCAAAACCAAATCAAACACTCGACGTCATCACGAGGTGACAAACAAACGATCCAAGCGCAAAATCACCGCCGAGAAGCTCGTCTACTGGCTCTCTGAGTCTCTGAAAACCACATCTGACCTGCTAACTCACATTAGCTGGCCGGATGGCTTCGAAAAAGTCGCTGATATTTTTTTACAGTATGACTGTAAGAATACGTCCTAACCGTAGCCCAGTTGTTAATGGCTGTAAATTGGTCGGTTCCAGTCGGAGATACGCGACGAATTACATCTGTGAGCCGTGAAAAGCCAGAGTCGGGCGGTCACGACTGGTACCGCAACAGCGCCCGGACGCCAGTGTTGTTTGCGTTCAAGAGAAATGTGAAACCAGTCTGTGGATCGACTTCCTTTGCCTCTCTCAAATAGAACTTTAAAATAAAAGTCTTTCATTCAAACTCTATATATGAACTAGTTTTTTTTTATAAAATATCGTCTTAGTAAATCAGTTTTCATCATTTAATTGGGATCAAATGTAATACCAGTAATTTTGGTCTTCATGAGGAGTGTGTGTGTGTGTGTGTGTGTGTAAACTGCGAAATGTAAATTTGTACTTAAAGAATTAAAATAATTATATCAAGACTTACAATAATTCAATACATTTTCCTCATTATAACGTTTTGCATCCAAATAAAACGATCATTGCTTTTGGAAAAATCTGTTAAAAATTATGGACCTCACATAAAATGAAGACACCAGTCAGTTTTATTATACATGGGATGGGTTCCTTCATGTTTAGGTCATTAAATAAATGAATAATGGATGCCAAATACACTTGTGAATATATTATACCTGCAGTATACCTGTCAGTATAAAACCCTACTACTATCCTAAATAAATTTCACTTAAAACAGAAACTAAGACTTTTCATTACCAAAAAGCATAAAACTTTCAGGAAACCTATAGCAGTTGAAGTTGTTCCAAACCTGTAAGAATTTCTCCTGCTGAGCACAGAGGAAGACATTTTGAAGATTGTGGGACAGTTGACAATAGCCAATGACTTCCAACTTTCTTCAAAACACATTTTTTATGTTCCATAGAAGAAAGAAAGTCATACAGGTTTGGAACAAGTGTGAGTAAATGGTGACAGAATTTTCAATTTTGGATGGACTGTCCCTTTAACAACAATTGCAAACAAAATGCATAGTAAAGCTCAAAGGAAGGCAATGAAATAACTCTATGTGCAAGCCATGTTAAACAGTCTGAGAATGTTAGGTGATCCTTTAGCAGTGACTGTCAAGACTGTTTACTAAAGGTGACTCCAGATGCAGTAACCTGCATTGTCTGCAGATTGAAGTTGTTGACTGGAACTGAAAGCTATATATATATTTAACATATTTTTTTCAATGCATCTCTTTTATTTTATATTTTATATTTTTTGTGTATTATAAAAAACCCTACATTTTATTTATTTATTTTATTTATTATTATTATTTATTTATTTAATGCCCTTGCTTTCATTTATATATATATATATATATATATATATATATATATATATATATATATATATATATATATATATATATATATATATATATATATATATATATATATATATATATATATATTCTCTATGCTCGTCTCTATGTCATACTTCTCGGTTCGGACTGTGGATGAAGGAACGAATACTTTGCTGCCATCTCTTGGCGTTTGGTAGAATAAAATAAAATAAGGTGTGAAGCAAAAGAACGCTCTTTTTGTCGGTTTAACTTTTTTTTTTCTCCTTCCAGAACATATGTTCTATATGTTGAAGAATGTTGATGTCCAATATTTTTTTTTATTTTTGGGTGAACCCTTTAAGAGTCAAGGTGAATTTGGCTTTAAAAATAAGTATATTGTGTTCTTGTAAATAAATAAATAAACAAATAAATATCAGTCCCGTTCTTCGTACCTCACTTAATTTATCTGAGATTATTTGAAAGATGTCAGATCTTCAAATTGTGATAACTTCGCTCTGGCTAATGTGGTTCTTCAAAAAAATTTGCGGATTTGATTAAAATATCTGCGCGTCCTTGTGATCCCCGATACTCGATATCACGATCAGTAATGCAGCGATTGGCTGGCGGCAAGACAGCAACGTAATGACATCATATCATAAAAAAAAGTAATTTTATATTCGAACTGTTATGTGAAAGCATTGTTATTATTATTTTTATTTTTTATTTTTTTTGAGGGTCAAGAGATCATGTTATCTGCATCAAGCCACTCCCATAATAGCTGTCTGCACCATAGACAGTAAACTCAAATTAATGCACGACTCAGATTAGCCGTCCGCATGTGAGTAAAAATCGAAATTATTACTAAGTAATTATTTTATCACGAATAAACCTTTCAGTGAGTAAAACTGGCGGGTTCTACACTTTAGTATTATAGATTACACAACAGTATAAAATTATTTTCACATAAATTTTTCAATAATTATTTTAAAAATGATTTAAAAAATGATTTCCCCCGGATTAGTAGGGTACCCTTGTAATAAGGTAGCAGTGGCCGGGACAGATTTTAAATATCAATTCCACAAAAAAAAAAAAAAAAAATGCAATCCAATCCTGTTTACATTAAATAAACTTGCTCCAGATCAGGTTTAAATTTACGGACATGTTGCTGTGACATCAAGTCCAGGATGAGCTTCAAAAATACAATTAAATAAAAAAAAGATTTTCTCCTTGACTAACTAGATATCGTAATAATACTGTATGTTGGCAGTGTTTCGTCACGTTTTGTTTGTCATTGGTCTAGAATGATGTCACCTACACCGAAACCCCGCCCCTCACTGCTCACATAGCGCGCTGTCTCATGCACACGCACAGTTCACAGAAGCGCACATTTGCATTGCGCTGGCGTACACATTGTTATTGTGTTAATTGTGTACACTTGTAAGGACAAACGCTTTGAACAGCATGAGGAAAAACAACCTGATTCTCATATACTGATGGTCGCCTCTGGATTTTTAAAGTGTAACCCGCACAATTAAGGCAGACCACAGATAACTGCAGCTATGTAAATTGCTCGCGCACGGGATCGGAATTGTCTCGCGGAGAAACACAAGGATCTCATTTATCACAAAACATGACGATACAGCGGACGTACAGATTATAACGTAGGTCATTTTTCTTTCTTTTATTTTTGAGGCCTTTCATATGCAGTGATGTAGACTATATATATAAGGATCCACAATGGCTACTTAATATTTCGTTTTCAACAAAATGTCGTTAGATTTTTATGGCAGTTTTGTTTATTTAAAAAAAAAAAAAAAAAAATATATATATATATATATATATATATATATATATATATATATATATATATATATATATATATATATAGCTTTCCTTAGTTCACGTTTTATAGACACGCACCAGATTTCTACGCAAAACGTTTGAATTGTAATGCAAATGCGTTTGAAATATAAGTATAATTCCTCTTAACACTCAGCGGTAGTGAAACTGAGCACAAATGGTTAGAGACACTGGACTACAGTGGCCTAACAAGTGACAGTTAATACAGTTGCAAATGTGTGTTGGACGGTCTTGTTTTCCCTTTCAGTGACTAGTTTAGGCCTAGATAATATTGTGCTTTTAATTAATTTTTTTATTTTTCATTTTTATGAAACATCTATGAAAACGTTCGCTGAGGCGTCGCATTAAGCGTAATTTTGCTTGGTCAATCGTTGAAGCGTCAGAAACAAAGGCTCCCAATTATCGCTGTGATTCCGCTTTTCAGCGAGAGAAACTGGAAATTCAGGGGCAATGAACGTAATGACGTGTGACGATGCGTGAAGTCATTCCACTAGATTTCACCTTCTTGCATTGTTAACGTTCTCACAATTTTTTATAATGGTTTAAAACAATGCAGTCATTTCATTAGGCGAAGAGTTGAGCAGGCCCATGCGTCTGTAGCAGACTTTTGACTTGAATGTAAAACATCCCTGGAAATTATTCATGGTAATGCACGCCTGCCTGGAAATGAAAGATAAATTCTTATCACACCGATGACGTAAATATACGAATGAATATATGGACTTCACGCTCGTCACTGCTCTGTTCGTTATGACCTGGCCAAATGGCAAAAGTTTGCTCATAATGTTACTGTTTTAACAAGAAATAGCATATTTGACAAAACATCATCACACATTGATTCAAGTGGATTCAAATGACATTTAATTTGTTAAAATACTGTACTGACACTTTCTTTTCACAGTATCTTGTAGGTAACTGGATAAATGATCAGCAGATGAATATTTAATATGACTTCATGGATTGATGGATTTGTGGTATAATTTCTGCTAAGAGAAGATAAATAAATTCCATTAGCGGGTGGTCATTATAACATAAAAAATACACTTCCTCAGTATAAGATCTAAATCCTTGTCATTTTTTCATGAAGTGGTTGGGGAAAATTAGCCATGTCCACGATGACCTTTCTTTTTTCTTTCTTTCAGTAATGTATCAGATACAGTACTTGTTTGTTTTCATGTTTCAGTTATCATTTTGCTGCAATATAAGTGTGTTTACACAACCACACACACCGTTCTTTTGTGGTGATATGAATGAAACCTGATCATTGTTTATAGTTGTTTTTGTGCTCAGCGGGTACCTGAGCTCATCGATGCTGATGCTGTACATCTCTACACAAGCACAAGTGTGTGCTGCTGTTCTACTGCTGTACTTGATTCATTCCAAAAACAAAACAAAAAAACATTACGCATGTATTTTCTTTTCGAGATACTGCTGATAAGGTGTTTACGGTTTAATGTGTGAGTTAAAGTGATTGGAGTGATGTTGACTTGCAATATGACAAATCTGGGTCAATGTAACCACCCCCCCCCCCTTCACTACCACAGGCTACAAAAGGCAAGACTGAAAAAAGCAAAGAGGATGAGGTTACCATCACCAGGCTCTGTGCGTGAATGTATGCATGTGGAAATAAGAGCATGGTGTGCTGGCTCTGTCCTGGGTTCTGTGTGTGTGTGGGTGTTGTGTTGTGTTGAGGGTATGTCTGAAGTGCTGTTGTGCATGAACCCCGCACCCCCCACCCAACACACACACGGCGAGGTCAAAAGGTGATCCAGCCATGTCACATCCTGTAACAATTCTCTATGAGCACACACACACAGTCACACACACATACATTTCTTCATTTTTTCTGTTTTCAGACTTTGGCACTTAATCGAAAATCCTGCCTTTATTACTTAATGTTCTTGTCATTCCAAACCCAAATGACTTATTTTCTTCTGTGGAACACAAACAGAACAATTGAAGCTTGTTTTCCATGTTTGTTTCTATGCAGAAACAATGATGAGGGACTGAAGCTTTTAAGTGTCATAAAGGATGCAGAAGCATTATAAAAGCGGTCAATATAAATTGAACATATTCAAAGTCCAGGCTCCATTTTTGCAATACCTCAAAATATACCAACACAAACATTCTCCTTTTGTGTTTTAATGAAGAAAGAACGGTGAACAGGTTTGGACAGTGAATAATGGCTAGATGTTAATTTTTAACTGATCTATTCCTTTAACCTTCTCATGGTCTTTTCATTGACATTTCATAATGTCTAATATGAATGTTTCAAACGGTCATTATTTAGAATAATGAGCTGATCTGCTCTACTCTGTGGAGGGGTGATTAGTGCAGCCATCAGATTATATCTCTATTATTAGAAAAAATAGAACATTATTCCATTTACATTTCATCACATGTTTGACTATAACAGATGTTTTCAAAATAAACTCTGTAAATGTGTGTCTTAAACTCTAGCAAAAAAACAAAGACTTATAAACGGTCAAGATGACAAGGATGATATACAGGCGTGATGACCAAGAACATATCATACAGAGTATTATCAAATTATGTCAATATTTCCTTGATGTGACATCTCTACAAAGCTACCCCCGAATTTATACAATTCTTTACACAGTTTGCTTGTGTTTTTGTAATGATAATTGTATACATTAGGTAGATGTGAATCCCTGCAATTTATGTTAACAAGGGTAATGGGTCAGAAGGATTCTTCTGTTATATTAGGACTTCTCTTACTGACAAGTCTGTAACATACCCTTGTGCTGTTCTTTATTGTTTCACAGTGTTTAATTACAAGAAAGTTGTGAATGACTAACAGAAGACGTCTTCTGTGCTTAACTCATCACAATTGTTGATGTAATTCTGTGTGCTGTGACTAATATTAACTGTACGTGCAATATTCACACAATTTATGTGTCCTCTATGTGCACATTTCAAAAATTGCATAAGTACCAAAATGAATGGGCACTGTCATATTAATTTGTCTTTTTTCTTTCTGCATCCTAACCACACAGCTTTGCTCAGCCCCAGATGCCTCCACTTCCTCTTGACGAGCGCATAGTGGTAATTCAGCGCCCAAAAAGTTTGGCCTTGCGCGTGGCCTCCCCACCAACCACATCACAGTCTTCCTCACACCGCCCAGCCACTCACAACGAGCCTCCACGCCGCCTACCACAACCCCAATCCCCACCACCCCGTTCCCATCCAGGTTCCAAGTACCTGTCCCTGGAATGCAAGGGCAAACAATCATCCTATGTTCAAAGAGATAAAGGAGAACAATGTGCTCCCTTTGAGGGCAGAAGGCACAATGCTAGCCATTGTCACAGCAATGGGACAGTAACTTTAGGTCCCAGACCTCGCAAGCACACGCATACCATTGACATTAAAGTGTCTTTGGACAACAGTGGAAGAGGAGGATCTTACATAGACAAAGGCCGTAGCAGTCTTACCCGAAGTGGAAGCATCAAGGTGAACAGAACTAAACGGGTGTCCCTGCAATTGGATCCAGGGCAAGGTGAAAGGAAATGCAAAGGAAAGTCTTCCGAATCAGTGGAGAAGCACCAGAACCATCATCAGAGTCAAAACAGGACTCAAAACAGTAGCCATCATCCAAGCCAACTTAAAGTCTCTCCTGGAGGGATCTTGGAATTTGTACCAGCGCAAAGACAACAGTCAAAATCCAAGCCAACAAGAGAGAGAGACTTGTCCTCAAAGTCTTGCTCTGCAACTGCCAGCTACCCTCTGCACAGCGAGAGGAACGTATCATCTGTGGGAAACAAAGAGAACTCCAAACTGGGACCCGGCCACCAACTGCCACAGGCCCACAGTCTATCCCGTCACCACAGTTCAGCCCCATTACCCCATGCTGCTATCCTAAACCCTCACTATCCTGCTGTACCACCCTCACTCCCTTCCCAAGCCCCTTCCTCCTACCAGCACATCAGTCAACCCCGTCCCTCACACACTAGAGAACATCGTCCCCAAATTCTTCACACATTGCCTCTCTCCCCTACTTCCTCCCAAGGAGGCTTCCCGAGTCCTGACCACACATGTACAATTGACTTTTCCCACCCATGTGGCTGTTGGAGATCGGTGCGTTGTAGAAGAGGTAAAGGTCACTCGGCCGGCTGCCACGGTCATAGTACAAGCCCATCCTCTTCATTTTCTCACACCCAAGGAACAAGTGCTGCCAGTAGAGGTGGCGGAACCATGGGATTGAAAACTTTAGGAGGGTGTCTGTCAACTGCTTCCACCACCAACACCTCCTCTTCCAACAGCACTGTCTCAGACTGTCGCACAGGGCTGTTCAGACCTTTGGGTTGTGCATCCTGTTCTGGAGAAGCTGGAGGTTTTGAGAGCCCTGCTGGTTTCCGTAAGAAACTGGTTGGGGGTTGTTTACCTTGTACTCCCCTGTCGTCATCTGCACCTCTTCGAGCATTCCAGAGTTGCGTCAGTGGGTGCAATCCCAAAGCAAGCCAAACTGGCAGCTCCACATGCAGTTACTGCAGTAGTGACCCCATTGTAGTGACCTTTAACCCACACAGAGGAAATCCTCCCAACATGGGGCGTAATATTGGTGCACATACCATGGGAGGATACCAACCTGATGATGACGATTACAGTGTACGCACAATTTGGCCAGAGGAGCTAGCAAAGAAGATGACTCGCTCTAAAACCCAATCTATCCACCACAATACAAGTATTGGAATGGGCTCAGGGAGAACCTGCATGGGCCACAACCAGAATAGTGGCAATGGTGGCAATCCTGTAATCCTTGACTGCCGGAACCTAATGGAGTTCACTCGTTCCCAGTTGACAGATCAGGCAGGACGACGGAGGCTCCAGCAAGGCAAGATGGCAGTTTTGGACTTTATCGGATCAGGGAATAGTGGGGACCAGGGTAGAGATTCCCTCAAGCGGCTTTGGAACAAAGGAGCAGATGCTTGCATGGGGGATGGCAACGGGTTTGATGACGAAGTGCTTCCACAATCCCCATCCCTTCGCTCTCCATCTCCAGATTCCCCTACATCATTCTCACCCCCTCCTCTGCTCCTAGCACGCTTAATAAGCCCAAACCCAAACAGCGAGAAAGGGAGGTTGGACACACCTTACCATCTACACAGTCGCTTCATTTGGTCCTCAACTCACTCAACAGAGACAAGATGAGGAAAATGGACGAGGTAAAGATGCTAATTTGCTAAAGTACACAGCAGGTTGAGTGACATTTTTATAATGTTGTGTTTTTTGACTGACCATAAAGAAAGATGAACATAGTCTCTCCCACATTGCCAGTCTGGACTTGAATGTTCTGAACTTGATTTCATTTTCTCATCCTTCCATTAGGCTATAGGCCTTTCTTTGCTGATAGTGATTCAAATTATAATTCATTTAATCTGTGAGGTGCATAATCCTTGCTAGCCTAGCTTCAGAAGATTGCAAGAGTTACATTACCCATGATGTTCTAGTTATGCAACTCAAGTTTTCTCCTTAAAACTTTTCTGTCCTTTAATACTTTTTCTTAAATTTCAGATTGCTTTATCCTCTGTTATATGTTTTTACTGAAACGCCTTTTGCCAAAGAACTAAAGGATTAAAGCTATTCTATGGGAGGAGGGTGGATGAGACTGGAAAATGGAATGGAATGGAAAAGAAAATGTGCAAGGATTAAAGTCAATACTCTGTCAGGATTTTAACCTGTGTCATGTTTGATTGACTGAAGAAGGGATTACTATACTTCCAGCAACACCTTTCTTAGATGGTCACATAGAGTGAACTTTTCAACATATAAGAAAAAAAATGTAATCAATTGTTTTTATTTATTTGTTTATTTTTTGCCAGTGCACCCTTCCCTCCCCCTTTCTTCATCCCTCCCAGCATCACTATCTGAGGAAAGTGTTATGACCCCAGATGTGGAGAATGCTGTGATTAGCCCCATCCTCCCTTTCCTTTTCCTGGGCAATGAGAGAGATGCACAGGATTTGGATCTACTGCTTCGTCTCAACATTGGCTTTGTGGTCAATGTCACAACCCATCTTCCCCTCTACCACCTGGACACAGGATTGGTGCATTACAAAAGGCTTCCAGCTACTGACAACAGCAAGCAGAACCTGCGACAGTATTTTGAAGAGGTTTTTGAGTTTATCGGTAAGCGAGGTTGCCAACTCTTTTGTAGTTTAAACAATTTACAGACCTCGTGAAATTACTTGACAAGTGCTGTCCTCTGTCCTGTGAAGACTTATTTCTTATTGAATCAATATTTTTGATTTGATTATTGAATTACTTCTTGAAAGCATGACTGGGTTATATCAAAGGGTTTGTACCTTTTTTTAACAACTAATGGCCTTATAGCTAATAACCTTTAGTGGTATACAGTACCATGATTTGCAACTTGCTAGTCAGTTGCAGGTGGTTTTATGGGGGCAGGACCTTCACATTCCAGAGAACATTTGATTGGACAGCAATTTGTGTATTGCAGGATGAGTCATCAGTATTTTTGGTGTGTGTTTCTGGAAACTAATTTTTCAGCTTTACAGCTAAAAGCCATGGACTAAAAGCCAAAAATCTCTTTATTTATATGGTGTATTTAAATTCATCTTCATGCCCTGTTATTTCTGTTACTTTATTTTTAAATCGCACATCAGTTGATGGTTTATTTTGTCTTAAAGCCAGTTTGAAATGTGAAGAACTGTAGGCATGTGACCATTTTATTACCTTTTTTTGTTTCAGAGGAAGCTCACCAGTATGGACGTGGTGTTCTTGTGCACTGCCAAGCAGGTGTGTCCCGCGGGCTACTATAGTCATTGCTTACCTGATGAAGCACACCCTCATGACCATGACTGATGCCTATAAGTATGTTCGGGGCCGACGGCCAATAGTCTCTCCCAACCTCAACTTCATGGGCCAGCTGCTAGAGTTTGAGAGAGAGACCTCAACTCTGGGGTAACACCTGCATCCTCACCCCCAAACTGAGTGGC
>NW_020525321.1:0-17747 GCF_003368295.1 Carassius auratus
TAGAAATCAGGGGCGCCTTTAGGTTTTGTCTGGAGGTACAGTTAGAAAACCCCATAGGCCTTGGCACTGATTGAATGCTTAAATAAAATGGTACTCAGTGCAAACACAGTATATTTGTAAATGCTTCTATTTCAGACGGAGAAAACAAGAGTTGTACCTGAAGTAGCATGTCAGAAATAGAAACAGTGCGCAGGTAAACTGAAGAGTTGATGGTACAATTCACCACTCTTGTATTTTGTATGTTTAAGGGATGCCATGTACCCTGCAAACCGACATGTAGATATTTGTATTTGATCAAAACTTAGTAAGTTTTGTGACGGACATGGGCTCAATAGTTTGAGGTTGTTGTCTTATTGGGATGAGAGCGGTTGCCTGTGCCTGAAATAAACCCCTTGTCTTTTCTGTACTGTTTTTCTTCTTCTAGATGACTCGCCCCATCCAGGTGAAGCCAGCTGACAGCGAGAGCCGTGGAGGTAGGTTGTCTTGTTCTTTTATTTTTTTTCTTGATGTATCTTTTGTATGAACGTTCATGAACTTTACTCACCTTTCTCCCTGCTGAATATATCAGCAAATCTGCCCACCAGTGTTGTGTTGTGTTGTGTTTTGGATGCTGGTCCCCAATATGAGATCTTTGTGTACTGATGAACCCACCAGGCATTTAGACTTTTATTAGTTCCAAAAGGATCGTGTTGGTCGAAAACTTTGAATGGGGTCTTTTTAGCAGGGCCTTTACTCACCTACCTTCCTATCTTTACAATTGTCTTTCTCTAGCTCTCTCTCCATCTATCTGATGGATGCCCAGATTATTTAGTTTAATTAAGGAGGCCGTAGTGCTAGTAAACGGAAGGGAAGTGGCTTCTGCTGCCTATCTAACCTTGCTCCCCCTGCCAAACCATTACCGACACACCGTAAATTAAAAAGTAATTAGCTTAGATATTGAAATGGGAGCCCTGAGCCCCAGACCCCCAACTCGATGTATGGTCAAATCAAGGTGCATATTGTAAAACAAAAGGTGTAAATGCATAGGGATAGATGTTGGGGGGGAAGGTAAAGAGAGGTTGGCCGAGGCATGCACAACTTGCCTAACAAATCAATTATATTGCAGGACACTTGCCAAGACCCTTAACTCTGGGTCTCTAGCATGTGATCTGCTGTTTACTGTAAATAGATCCATCTATAACTCACACAAACATCCTGTGGTGGATGGATTTATTGAACTTGAAAGTTTTGTATCTTATTCTGATGGTCTAAACCATGCATTGACAACTCTTCACCTGTGGGACCACTCTCCCGCAGATTTTTAGTTCAAGCCCTAATCAAACACAGCAGAACAATCCTTCAGGATTAGTAAAAAATTAGGTGTGCTTGATTAGATTTGGAACTAAATCTGCAAGGCAGCGGCCCTCTGAAAATAGAGTTGCAGACAAAAGAATATTTAAGGGAATGACGTAAACCATCAGGCATGGGTCAACAAATTCTCAAAAAGTTTTCACTTGCAATTTTGGAAAAGGTTAAATGTCAAAGTCCCACATTCCAAATGGTCCATCCCAGCAGTAGACAAGCAGGCCTTTTGTAGAGGAGATTGATGCATCATAAAACCCATCGATTTTGCCATTAAAGAGGTGTGTGCTCGCATTGATCTGGCACTTTGCTGTCTTTGGACTTCCCTGTGAGTGGCCAGTCTTAGCGCTCCCTAGAACACCACTGGGTTTCCTTGGGTCCCTTATTGTCTTCCTCTCAGTGGCCATGCTTGGAGATGGAGAATGTGCTTAGGTCAGGCCCAATAGTTGCACATCATCCTAAATGAACAGTTCAGAGTAGCACCCAGGACCAATCCAACACCATTTGTGACTTTTAATGGTTTGCCAGGGATTTCTTTCCCAACCTAGGCCAATCCTAGAGGGTCCTGCTTTGAAGACTTGCTACTGCTTTAGGCAGTGCTTGCTACTGTAGCTATATGCACCAATTGCTGCCTTTTTCTTCATATCCTCTAGTCCCTAAGGTAGAGGAGGATCCATCGCGCTAGAACTTAATTATGTTACTGTTCTCTAATTCCGAGGTGGCCACCCGGATGGAACACTGGTTATTCCCTCGGGTTCAAGTGGGTTGACTTTTGGGACCCTCAGTGGCTCCAGTTCTAATTATGCTCATAATCTCATTAAGTGGTTGAAAGGTCACCACACCTGTTCAAAGAAAAACAAAGGAAAGACCTTCTAAACCTCATGGAAACCTTCCCCACAAGGGGCTTTTCCTTTCCTCAGTGGTTATTAAGGCTATAGAGCTAATGTGATTAAATTGTTCTTCTAGATGTTTTCATTTTTTTTATAAATCAATACAATCTGTATGGTTTAGAAGGAATCCCCTGGATGGGTTACTTGACATGCTGCCTAGTTAAAATAATATTGTGGGTTATCATTAAAAAGCACAGTGTAACTGCTGATAAAAGTGAGTATTTTTGAATTCATGAGGATGTCTTGAAGTGGTTATAACCATTGCAAACCACATGCTTTTGGCCATGAGCTAATATTTCATGCCTTGCTGTTTGGGTGGTTCTTGTACCAAGGCTGTTTTGTTAGCAAAAATTTAAAGGACTTCTGCCCCAAGCAAGTGTGTCCATGCTGAGCAGAAAAGGAAGGGAATTTGAAATAGAAATTAAAGTGGGTTTGATTGACAACTCCCTCTGTACCATCTGAGCCTTTTTATATTAGTCCTCATCTCCAGATAACAGCATGTTTGCCTTATTGAACACTTTTCTATCCTTGCTCTGTTATGCAGCATGTGTCATTAAAAGAGCTTTGGGGACAGATTGTACGCTCACATACACACTCGCTCTCCTCTCCCCTGGTATCTCTGATATGAAACAGATTGATTTTGCTTCACATGCAGGCTGATGACTGGCACAGGCTGGATATAAAGGTGGCTGCTATTGCTTTTTGAAGGGCTGTTCAATGCCTCTCAGAGGCATTTGAGCCCTAACACAGGATAAATTAGCTTTAGTCACTTTGATCTTCTACCCCCAATAGTCCCACCCATTTGAGTAGATACCCCTACACCAACCATTTTGCCTTTTTTTAATGGATCATCTCATTTATGGATTTCATGTCTTAATTTTCCCTCCTAGCCTAGAAATAACATAGAATTACTCCACATAGGCCAGTCAGTACAGTATATGGATTTTCCAAAACTCAGTTCATGGAAAAAGTTATTGATACGTGCGGGTGATCCTCCATTTCCCCTTAATCACATGTATTCTGTGCATGTTCTTGTGCATATAACTGACATATTTAGAATCCTGCCTTACATTTGGAATTCAATTCCAATTCAATGTCAAATGAACATTTTGCCACAGTCTTGCGCTTCAACACATATGGAAAAACATGCACATGCTCAACCTCTCAGATAAAATGGAACAGGTCAATTTTCCCCTCAGCACCTTGACTAACTGCTAGGTTCCACTCGTGGTTAAGATTTAGCTGCACTTCACCATGCCTGCATTATCTTCAGTCTGAGGGATAGGTGGGCATGATTGCATAAATTTGCTCGAATGTGTCAGTCAGGGTAGATGTGGAGTGTGTCAATGAGTGGGGGTGAGCTCTGCGGAATAATGAGTTCATCGGAAGGACCCCTCTTTCAACATGCACATGCGTGCTAGCTTGCATGCTAAAAGAAGTTGTTGGTGGAATAAGGTTGTAATAAGCACAAAAGGACAATAACGGCAGAAGTAATTATAGCTTTTTCTCAGAAAAGAGAAAAAAGGGTTCCAGATTACTTCTTTCAATTACAGTTTGCTGGTTCATATTTCTGACAAATATATGCTAATCATCTTCACACACAAACATTGGCTACGTTGCATGTTTTAAAACCCCATCCACATAGCTGTGAGTATTCTAGGAGTCATCTATACACCTGGACTAAGAATAAAGGTTAGCTTCAAGATATATTCACATAGCATTTCTATCAGAGTATCAATGTTTGCAGTAGCATTAACAGCTACATTTGGCACAGCAGAAATAAAGTAGCTCAAGATGGATACAGTAATGGCATGTGCTCTGTAAATATATAGTTTTCACCCAAACATGGAAATGACCCATTTATTTATAAGATTTATTCACCCTCAAGCCATTCTAGAGGTGTGTATGACTTTCTTCTTTCAGACGAATACAATCTGAGTTCTGGCTCTTCAAGCTTTATAATGGCAGTGAATGGTTGTTGAGATTTTGAAGCCCAAAAAATGCATTCATCCATCCATCCATCCATCATAAAAAATGCTCCACACAGCTCCGTTGGGGAAATAAAGGCATTTACGTAGAAAAATATCCATATTTATAACTTAATAAATTATAATCTGTATTTTTAGTTAGCATTAGCTTTAGCGTCTACATTTGGGGGATCAGAAACAAGGTATTTTGTATCTTATGGTTTCCAAACATTGTAGAAGCAATTTGACTTCAATTAACATTTCAAGCCGGCAGGTTCCCAGACAGAGGACGTGCACCTCAAGGAACATCTTTCAACTGCTGATTTTCTCGTCATACTCTGTCTCAACATGCACTTAATCGCACGCGCGATGGTCGGAAATTCATTTCAGCCCGCCTGTGCACGCGGACCACCAAAGGTTACTGTTGAACACAAGAAGTAAAGGTCAGAAATCATGTTTAGTTTTCCTCCAGCTGCGAGGTAATTCCAACCAGCAGATTGTGTCCCCGCCGAGGCAAGGCAGAGGAGCCTGGCGCAGAAGGGCGAGCAGGCACAAGGTTATCCAGTCAGTAATGCCACCACAGCCCCTTTGCTGTCACCCCTAATAAGAACTGCTCCCTTATCACTGCTACAATCACCTTGAGAAGCAAACTCTTCTTGCTTTTTCCTTAGAGAAAGGCATGGACAATGGTGACAGGGTTTCAGCCTGCCATTCTTATAATGGTTTATCTGCCTGGATCAAGCGGGAAGAATGAAGATAGGTTGATGGAACTTGTTTTCCCCTATCTCAGACTAAAGAGTTTGGAAAACACAAGTCAGATTGAATAGCGTGGATGTTGCTATTTGTGTTTTCTCTTTTCACACCAACCATTAACACTACATAGAATCACTGGTATTGCTTCTAGGTTGTTTAAAGCGACAGTTCAGCCATCCGTGTGGAAAAAAAATAAGATTCTGTCATGATTACTCATCATCATATGAAGCATCTGTTGCATATGATTGCTTGAGAACATTGTTCTTACATGTATACTCAGTGTTATCGGGCGGCTGTTGCTAAGTGGGCCAATGTGGTGGTTGATTGCATGGGATCTGAAGCGAGCTCTTGAGGTGTTCTGATTGGTCAGACAGGCCAAAAAAAAAAAGCGAGGCCGAATCACTGCAATCACCAGGCTGCTGCCTCTCTCAACACTAATGACAGTCCTTCATATGTGGCCATCTCATTAAAGCTATCATGTTCTCCAGCGCCACACACACTCATGCACGCACACAATACGTCTGGCATATTTAGGACACATGAGGACATATTTCATCTTAAATGTCAAAAGCATGCCACAAAAAAAAAAAAAAAAACAAACAAAAAAAAACGGTCAGTTTCACCTTCTTACACATGAAGGGCAAGATAGATTTGGGGATCCACTTTACACACACACACACACACACACACACACACACACAGATATACATGCATGCATGTTTACTTGGCTTCCATATGTGGACATATTATTAGTTTTCTTTTTTTTTTTTGATAGATACATTATTAAATTGTTAAATATTTAATAAATTGAGTTCATATAGTGCTCTTAATTTAGAAGAAAATAATGTTCTGTTGTAATAAACAATAACGTCTAGTCAATGTTTTATCTGCCAGAATGAAATTATTAGTTTAAATGCAATATATTATTTATTAGCTATATGTGTGTGTGTGTGTGTGTGTGTGTGAATATATATACACACACAAATAGTGTTATATTATTATTATTTTGAAATATGTATAAATAAATGAGATTTGCAATATTGTAATATTATCAATATGTAGTTAATTGTTTATACAATTCAAAATTATTCAAACCTTTCTGCTTTTTTATTGTCATTAAGGTATATTTATAATGTTTATTTAACAATTTCTCAGCTTTGCCCCATGTAAGTTTTAAGATCATTGTGGGTGTATTTGATCCCCACAACGTAGGTAAAACCTGACCTAGACACCCTCATAAAATTGAGAAATGTTCTTTATAAAACAATATTAGAGACACAGTAATGCCGACAAACACAAACAGAAGTAGTGCATTGTCCACACAGTACAGGGTAGTGCGTTGGAGTGTCCGAAAAGTCCAGATGGGGCGGGCCAGAGCCGGGCGCTGTGTGGGGAGAGCAGCTCCTTTAGCAGATGGGAGGAGATTAGGACAGAACTGCTTTGAGACACAGCTCATCCTTACACACTGCTTGCGAGTCTTACATCACTCACGCAGACACACTTTTTGGCAGGCCTGAATATACCTTTTCCGTGGCAAGTGAGCATACTCAGCCTGAAGAATATTACATGCAAAATCCAGGGATGGATTACAGCACAGCCATCCTTAGACATAATACGAGTCAGAATTCAGATTTAGTCGGCGTGTTGCATTTAAAAACCCCTGTTTATTTTTTCTGTATTTGCCTTGAATTTGTACACTATTTTCAACTCTATTTTCTTGCACCTTGGATTGATGTCACAATGTAAAGAAACTAAAAGTGAAAAAAAAGTGACGTGACATTCAGTCAAGTATGTTGACCTATATTCAGAATTCGTGCTCTGCATTTAAGTGCACACACACAGCAGTGAACACACACACACACACACACCCGGAGCAGTGGGCATCATTTATTCTGTGGCGCCCAGGGAGCAGTTGGGGGTTTGTGCCTTGCTCAAGGGCACCTAAGTCACGGTATTGCCGGCCCGAGATTCGAACCCACAACCCAATGGTTAGGAGTCAAAATCTCTAACCACTTGGCCACGACTTCCCCTAACTAGATTCCCATAACTGAACTGCGCTCTTGCCCACCTCTTTCAACCGAGCCAGGGACTGCTAAATTATTTATTAATTTAATTGCATTAATGTTATAAGTTAAGATTTACAATCAATATTTTAATTGCTACTATGTAAAAAGGAATACTGCTGTGAAAAAGCACCTTATTTGTTTAAATAAGAAAATAAACAATTTAAATAATTGTTTAAAGTGTGTGCGAACCAAATGTTATTGCACTTTTGTTCATATAGCAGTACTTTTAAATGAAAAAAGTGCACAATACACTACTTTTGAATGCATTATTAATTTTATGCATAACAATGTGATTAACCGCGATTAAGAAAATAATTATCGTTGCCCAGCACTAATATATATATATATATATATATATATATATATATATATATATATATATATATATATATATATATATATATATATATATGTGTGTGTAATTTGTTAGTTCATCCCCCATCATTTCTGAAATTGGCACCGGTTCGCTGCTATAATGTGATTCATGACTACTAGAGAAAAGATGCTCGCCGCGGTTCTGTGCAGCTTTGTGCCGCAAATACAAAATTCAGCGCAATTCTTCTTCCTAAAGGGCGAAAATGTCTTGATGGTGTTTGCCCTTTCAAATAGCTTTCCCCCCACTCCTTTTTGCTCTATTTGTCAGCTAGACCAGACGCGTATCATTTACAGGTACATTATTTATGATGCTCACCACACCTCCTAAAATACCCCAGCAGCAGACAGACACCAGACCTTGGCAGATACACATGGGTACGGCGGGGACTCTCATGCACCATTAAAGAGAGCCCATGCTGTTTCAGAAGGCAGAGCAAAAAGCCTTTAAACAACGCCTGCTTGCTAGAAGCGTGTGTGTGTGAGTCTGAGTGTGTGTGTGTGTGCGTGTCATGTTGTCCGGCATGGGCTGCTGATTACCCCGCCAGGCAAGGCAAATGAGAGTGCAGGTAATGGAGAAAGAAGTGCTCACTAGTTGGTTGTAAAAGCCTCGCAGTTAGAAGATCTGTAACCTTTGCTGTGAAGCGTGAACAAAACGTCCAGCACATTAGCATCGATAACTGTGCTCTCGCGTTATGTACCTGTGGATTTTCTCATACTGGCATGCTGTGAAGAGAGTTTGTCACACTTACTAGTGCTCAACAATTAGGATTTTTATCGTTGATACGGTTGGGCCAGCAATTCAGATTTATTACTTGTTCTGCCAGTATTTTCATTGAAAAAATAAATAAATAAATAAACAAAATGATACATACATACATACATACATATATATATATATATATATATACATATATATATATATATATATATATATATATATATATATATATATATATATATATATATATATATATATATATATATATATATATAATTATTTTAAGTATCCTATTTTTATTATACTCTTTTTTGTCTATGGTTCTATGGTTCTATTTTGTTGTAATATGGCATTAAAAGGCATGTGTTTTTTTAGCAACAGATTTTTTTTTATTAGTTTTTTTATCTTTTTAATATTAATTTGTATCAAAAGACTAATTTCTCTATATATATAACATGCATGTTTTAATTTTATATTTAATAAAAAAATATATATGTGCAAATTATTATTACCACAATAATTAATGAGGTTTTTAAATAATTTATTCACTAACAGTGCATACAAACTTTTATTTATTCATTTATTTATTAATACATTTATATTATATGAATAATAATATCATTATGATATAATATAGTATTATTACTAAATTCTATAAATTCTTAATTTTTCAATCAATCAATTAATTAAATACATTTACAACAGCTATTATTATTTTATGTTTTACTATTCATTTATAAATTCTATGTATTATAATTACATTCATATTCGTATGTATTTCATTAATACTTTTTTATGCAACAGTAGCTGAAAATTATACAGATATACTCCAAATCCATATCACTATCATTATTATTATTTTCTGATAGTTCCTATTGCAGTGACTTGATAACATTTTAATGTTCAGTGCATAACAGAAAGCCATCATTTCACATTTGCAAAGCATAAAAAGATATGTCCATAACATGAAACATTAAGTAACAGCAATAAAGTGTTAATGCTAATCAGTGCCTATACAAGCTTAAGTTCAGAAGCTTATTGTCCATTTATATTATTCTATTTTTTTGACATTTCAAAAGACAAAAATTGCATAAGGTTCACTTTGTGATTTAAAACATCGTCTAATCCAAGCTAATGTGTTTTTACTTGCTCCGATAGCAAGGTCTCTCAAAATCTTGAAGAAACATCTTGTCCCAGAACTAAGCTCGTTCTCCTTGTAATAAACATGATGGGACAGGGAAGAACATGAAGGTATTGGAATAAGGCTTCAAATGCTTGCAGTTACCTTTGGCTACAGGAACTCAGACCTGACACCTGAACCAATCTGTCTGGAGAGCATGAACTTCAAAGGGCACTTGATGGCAGGGAAGGCTTATTGGTAATGGCTTTTCACTTCAGATTAGCTTCTCTGATGTGAGCTCATGACTAATAACAGAGATGCACTGGCATAAAAAGGTACCAGGGATCTCAGTCATGGAAAGGACTTAGCATATGTGATCCGTTGAAGAATCAATGCTTATGGCAACATGCAGCTTTCATTGCCCAAGGCCCTCCCATGAGGCTGTTTGACCGGCATGTCAAACAACCAATCACAGTTTGTTTCATTCAGCGTAACGTTTCGGGATGAGGAAATGTCGCCACAATAACAGACCAGTGTGTAAAACTCTTGGACGTATTTTAAGGATCCTGCTGACTTTCAGTATTTTACATACTGTTGAGAATCCATCGTTTAGTTGATCCTGATAAGCGCTCGTTGTCGCAGTTGTAAACACGAAGGCTTTATTCTTTCGTAAGGGGGTTTGGCGGCATGGCATCTTTGGTGGAATCTTTGGCGGGACGTTAAAGAACACAAACACACGCGGAAATCCTGTATACTGTATTTTCCAGACTATAAGTCTCACTTTTTTTCATAGTTTGGCTGGTCCTGCGACTTATAGTCAGGTGCGACAAAATTAATTTGACATAAACCAAGAGAAATGAACTAAAAATGAATCAAGAGAAAACATTACCACCTCCAGCCGCGAGAGGGCGCTCTATGATGCTCAGTGCTCCTGTAGTCTACACTGAAGACATAGAGCGCCCTCTTGCGGCTGTAGACGGTAACGTTTTCTCTTGGTTTTAAATAAATGTGACTTATAGTCCAGTGCGACTTATATGTGTTTTTTTCCTCATCATGACGTATTTTTGGACTGATGCGACTTATACTCAGGTGCGACTTATAGTGCAAAAATACGGTAATTCTACCAGTCCGATGATGACTTTGAAACTGTTTCCACTTTTGTTTTTCGTATGCATTAGAGAAGTATGCCAATGGTCCGTGGGTACCGAAAATCCTATTCTTATGTGTAGTTTCGACAGAAATAGTAAGCACAGTATGCTATAGGAACACCGCATTTGAGATTTTATTTTTAAGGTTTATGAATCATTTAAGAGGTCATTTAAAATGGTTCATTGATACAACTGACTCAAAAGAGTCATTCATAAAGGAATATATTTCTGTCACATGCTAAAAATTGTGGTAATTGGTAATTGTGACTTTATCTCGCAATTCAGACTTTTATCTGTACACCTTATGTGTTTATGTCTCTCAATTTGGACTTGCACTCAGAATTCTGACTTTCTCAAAAAACTTTGTTTTTTTTTCTATAAAGTTTATGCCTCTCAATTGTGTTTTTGTTTCTTTCATGAAATAAATTGTTATCTCACAATTCGTACTTTATTTCTTGCATTTCTGACCGAAAAATAAAAATGGCAAAATATGAACTCAGAAGTCACAATTGTGGGGCACACACTCAGAATTGTGAGAAGTTTTGCACATTCAAATCACTGTAAAACACAAAAAGACTGTAAATAAGCGTCTAGAAGATATACACAGTTAACTTTGATTTCATGCTAAAATATTTTTTTTCATCTGTTTAAGTATTTATTAAAAAATGGAACCGATTCTGATTATTTAAAAATGGAACCAATTCCCAGCCCTAGTTAAAAAAAAAAAAAAAAAAAAAAAAAAAAAAAAACTCCATATTGTTGCATAATTAAGAGGGTTACGGATTAAGTAAATATCCATAAATTAAAACATGTTTTCAACAGATGGCATAACATTATTCTGTAATAAATTGGTTTGAAAGTTTTTTGAACAATCTTTTTTTCTTTTCTTCTCCAGTTCATTTAAGAGAATCAGAATTGCATTTGCCAGTTCTTCATTTCTATCACCCACATGGATAGAGTAGTTCGGTAGTATTTTGTTTTATTTTCACCTGAGATTCTAAAGGGGGAAAAAAGCCCAAAAAATCTCTTTAATGCATTGCATAGACTCCATTATGGACATCTGTCTCCTATTAATGTTGTGAGGGACTAAGGGAGAAGCAAAATATGCTTAAAGGAGAATTAATTTAGGGGAATGCAGGGACTGATTCAGAATGTTAACACAAAACCTTGAAGTCTCTGCTGGAGCAGTAATGGGCAAGGCCAATGCAATCTGGAGAGGCTTTTTAATCCACACCGCACGCCTGCTGTAACTCACAGCTACTGACAACAAGCATCAAACTGTGATCTATCAAATCAAGCTCCGAGGACTGAAACGTCCTGGCTGCTTTAAAACTCTGAGGCAATGCTAAAAGCTTTAGTGGGACTGTTCCTGTCCCAGGCTGAGTGGAAACTCCTAGCTGTGAAACGCCAGTGTCTTGCTAGTTGCCACCCTAAAATCTAATGGCAGTTCCCTTTGGCAGCTGTCAGGTCATGTGTCCACTGCTTTTCTAGAGGTAGTTTTGGTACAATCTGCATTCTTGATTTTGATCTTCATCTCTACTATTGGGTTTAACTGTGCAGACACAGAAAAGAGGTCTGCTAGTTGGCAGACGAGTCAGGTGTCCAACGGCTTCTCCATTGTGTGAATTTATTTTTTAGTATTTCTTGATTTGTCTCAGGATCATCTGAGGTGTTTCACAGCAGAACTGTGTCCCGTTCACACTGCAGGGGGGATGTGGCTCTCTGTTCGGCCCCTATCTGGATGACAGTAATGAAATGTGAAAGGGAGGTAGTCACAGATCACAATATTTTGCTCTTGCTGCGGATGCATCCTCCAAACCTTCCTCAGTCGCCGATGTTCTGTCGACAGCGTTCAGGTCTACATTCGTCTCACTTCCATAACACTGAATTTATTCTCCTCTACAGCTAAATAAGACATGTAGCTACAGGAAAAAAAGAATAAGAAGAAGATCCACCTTCCTTTAATAAACGATAAGCCACTATGTGACCTTGTTTAAGCAACATGCAGCGACTCCAAACCAATTTAATGTCTGTAATCTGACATATTGTCAATATTTCTAAATTCCAATGCAATACCGAATGGGAAATTAAAAAATATATTTAATAAAATTATTTTTATAGGTTGTGAAATTTGGTTATTACATATTATGATGAAAAATAAGAAATATATATATTTTTTTATGTCAAATCATAAAAAATGGAAGTTGTTTTAATATTTTATCCAAATTACATTTTGATAATTTCTTTTTTTTTCTCTTTTTTAAAATATCATGTGTTTTATACTGTATTTGTTAACAGTTTGTTTTTCAGAACAATCTTTGAATCTTATTTTGCATGATAAACCGAAAAAAGAGTCTTAAATCAGAGCATTTAAAGAATCTTTTGTAGAGTTGAATATGTATTATAAATTATGAATATTTCATATAAATTAGCATAACTATTATTAGAAATATATGATTACAAATTAATCAAATGCATTGTAAATATACATTATACATTATAATCATAAAAACTTTATTATGTATATATTATTTATTAAGTGTCTATTAATGTTTAGTATAATTATAATTCCTTATCTTTTACAAATTATATGTATATAATGTATATATATATGTGTAAAATAACAATATTTTGTTTTACCAAGAGTACATTTAAAGAATAAAACAGTTTTACCTGTATAATACAAACTATTACATTATCCGAAATACTGTATATGATCACAAAAAATCTAATATATAAATTTATTATATATATTTAATTACAATGGATTTTAATATCTAAACAAATATGATATATATTGTACTTTTTAATTATAATTTACAATACTATTATGTATAATGAATTGTAATTTTATCTAATAATACTTATAAATGAATAATGTTCTAAATTATGTATATATATATATATATAATTTAGAACATTATTCATTTATAAGTATTATTAGATAAAAAATACAATTCATAATTCATAATAGTATTGTTAATTATAATTAAAAAGCACAATTTTCAGTTTTCTAAATTGATAATTGTATATGCCATGCAAAGCTAATATGGCCATACATTTAAATACAACAGTAACTTCACATCCATATTGCACCAGTATGTACACTAGCCAGGTGTTGCCTGGGGTTTTCTCCACCTATCAGAAGAGGCGTGTTTGGAAACAGGAGATGTTGGCATGCTCTGGAAGAAACCAGCTGGATTAGGTGTGCCAGACATGCCACAAAACAGCTTTCTGGCACAAACCTGTGCCAACCTGAGATTGGCACTGGTGCAGATACACTTACAAGTCGCATGTTAACACAGATGAAGAGCCTTTAAGACCATCTGCAGTGTTAAGATGTCAAATGGGGTCATAAGCAAAGGTCAGATGATGTTTTTTTAGCCTTTTCTATGTTTTGAAAGTGTGCAGGAGATGAATTCAAAAACACTTGCGATGATAAATGCATCCTAAAAACAACTTTTATTTTGTAAGGTGAGCTTATTTGTATAAATTTATCAGGCTGGCATTAATTATGACTTCCTTATATTTTCTGTTCCCCGGCGATTTATTTAAGCAAATAAAAAAAATCATCAGGCAAAGTATGAAACTATTGCAGCCAATAAAAAACATACTCACCTTGCTGAAATCTAAAGTGCGTCTCTAACTGGTGTGAAAGCACTGCCAGTCTGCTGCAAATTAGCACAGTTAGAGAGTGTTCACTATTAGTCTAAACATTTCTGAAGGCACTTTGCTTATCAGAAGCCTGTACGTGACTTGCATGATTCGGTAGTTCAACAAAAGAAGTTCAGTAGTAGCTGCGCTGCAAATGTAAAATAAGAGCTTTATGTCAAAATACCACTTCAGTTTTAGTCTAGATCGCATTTCCTCATCTGAAATGAATCCTTTTGTGCTGTATCATTTCTTTTAATTCATTTGTATAGTATATTAGCATTACCCTGTTAAAAAAAAAAGAAAAAAAAAGAAATGAAGCATAAAATGGTGGTATTGTTTTTTTTGGGGGGGGGGATTATGATATTATTAATTTTGCAATAGCTGCAACCATTAATGGTAGGAAGTGACCCCTCAAAAATGTTCATTTTGCCATCATTTACTCTCTCATGTTGTTCCAAACCAGTATTATTGACTTTCTTCTTTGGAAGAAAAAAGAAGATATTTTGAAAATGTCTGTTTTTGTCAATACAATGAAAGTCAGTGTGGTCCAAGTGTTTTAGTTTTGGACCCTACTGACCTCCATTATATGGAGGGATGTAACAATTAACCCTGAGCCTGTAGAAAATCAATAAAATATGTGACGATTGAAGTCGGTCCAGATGTTTAAGGAATCGCGATACAATTGGCTGTTGTGGGGGTTTATATGATCAGAAAAGTTTAGATGGTATTTTTTATTTTCATATCACCTTTGTATAATGTATTTTAAAGTAGTGTTTATAAGCATAGCACTACTTTGTTTTCGGCAGTAACCAAGGAAATGATTTATTGCTGCTGTTCCATTAGTGCCACTACTGTCAGAGAGTGAACTTGCGTTCTCATTCAGCCCGTCTACTGATTTTGCTTATTTATTTATATTTCTTTTTTATTTTATTATACAATTAAATTTGAATCAAAAACTGGTCTGGCTGCATCTATGCAGCATCTTTGGTTAAAATTCAGCGGTTACCTCGAATTGTAAATGGAAAGAGCACAGACAAAGCCTTTGTTTATATGAAGAGATTTTGTTTATTTGTAATATTTATTTGATTTTGGATTATTTATTTAGTTTTATTTGACATATTTCAATTTCACAAAGAAATGTGCAGCATTTTATAAGTAATAGAAGGACACCTTTCCATTTATAATTAGTCTGAAATTTCATTTTGGAAAAAAATAATAAAAATAATAATTGTGAAATCGTATTGTTAATCATATTACACATCGTAAGTTAAGCAAATAGTCATATCCATAATTATATGGACAAAAAACAAACAAACAAACAAACAAGAAAGTAAAACAGTTTGCCTCAACATTAAGGCCTGTGTCCACCACAGTGTTTTTCCCGAGGCATATTTTTTCATTTGTTTTCAATGGGAGCACAGCAGTTTTTAAAACGCAAGGAGCATTACGAGGCCCTGAGCATTTATAACACTCTGAGCACTGCGTGTTCAATGTTCAATGTTTAACTCATCACTGTCACTTTTTAGACAGCTAACCAATCAGAGTAGAAGATGGACGGGACTAATATCACACAGACCAACCGTCACACCCTGCTTGTACTACAACTGAACAAACAGCCTAGGAGAAATTAATTTTGCTTGTCTCAGAGTATTCATGTCTTCACCAGATGGAATTCCCAGACTACCACAATTTTGTTATGAAAAACAATGCTTGGAGAAACATTTTATCCATCATGCATCTGTCATATCACTTTAGCGGATATGCCGTATCATCCACTGCGCCGCAGAAGCGTTCTCTCTCAAGTGCTCACAGCTAGGTGTTTTTTGGTGGACACACACCCTAAGATGGGTGACCAAAAGTTCAGTGGCCTGGCCACTTCCAACAACAAAATTGCCATCGATGTGTTTGTCCAAGTTTCATACAGTCCGTATTGTAGCCTAATAAAGCTGAAGTGCTGTCTCTCGGGGGTTGGGCAGTGCTCTTTCTGTAATGCATAGCCCCCTGTCTGTGAGAAGATCTCAGTGCTTCTGGTCCCCAGTGTCCCCATTACAGACTGCTAGGTATTCTGGGAGGAATAAATTGGTTGGACAGGCTTTCGATGGGTTTAGCCACCATGCTGGCACAATACAGCAGATCGTCAGTTCGTTCAGGCAGGATCACATCCAGCGGCGCAGCTCGACAGACGTCCGGAGAGGAATGGTGTGGGGCGGCAGCTGTCTCCCAGGACCAGGTGGATTCAGACCTCCTGGTCATTAGTGGAGACGCAGTGAGTGAAGCAACATGCTCCGGAAGAATGACAACATCTGCAAACAGCTGCAAACCCTGGGTAAAGTTTCTCTTCCAATTGTTTGCACCTAGCCAGATGCTACTTCGAGCGCGTAGTTAGCCATGTTGTTTGGGTCACTAGCTGAAGAGAGAAAACCACAGAAACTAGAGAAAGATTCGGAGATCTGCCACTTTCTACAATCTCATGACTTTTTTAATTGAACAAGAAGTACTATTTATTTAGTTAGTTACTAAATATGTTTGATAAACAGTGGATTTTAACCTGTATCCACCATTTGAAAGTTTGCAATGCCATAATTGTTATATATTCTGTAAAATTCATATTCAGTGTTAAACTAAAAACATAATGTAAAATATTCAAATAACCAACAACATTTAATTCATCTGCAAAATTAAAACAAAGACTAATCTCATCTTCTATTGTTTTTTTTACAGTCAACTTTGTTAATTTTAAGACAAATGATATTCCCTTTTATTTGAATGATCATTTTATTACAGTTTATAAAATATTTAAAAAGAGGTTACTTATGCACTGTTGCTTCTGAAAATGTCATTTTAAAGGATTTCTATCCATTTATTAATTTATTTAAAACCAAAATACCTGTTAATACCTGCGTTTGAAGTCTATTATATATATATATATATATATATATATATATATATTATATATATTATATATATATAGCTAAAGATATGTTAGTAACTGTGTTGAAGCTTAAAATAAACACTAATATAATCTTATATAAAATAAATTCACAAATGAATTAAAATCTTGATATTCAATATTTTCTAAAGGTTAAGTTCCTCTTTTCCCTGAGGCCTTCATTGAAAATTTAATTATTATTATAATTTTTTTTTTTTTACATATAACACCTAATATAAATATTTGTACAGGCCCCCATTTTGTATCCTATTCATAGAAATTGTCAACTGATTTTTTTTTTTTTTTTTTTTGGCTGGACTTTTTTGGGATAAACTTGTATGATTTGTTGGCCATTCTTTGGTATTTAGAGTTCATATTATCAGACAATTATAATAATCAGAAACTAAAGAACAAGAGAGACCTACCTCAAATTTAAGACAGAGAATATGCAAATCAGCCCTAGTGTCTACCAGGAGAAGAGTATCTGGCAACCCCCCAGAAGACCCGGAGGCTTTACATGGGGCTAGAAGCTAAATTAACCCTATCCTAGCTGGTCTTTTTCACTTTAGCACAGTTCATATTGCTTAAATGCATCAGACAGCGGAGCACATCGCACATCTGATGTGTTTTCTTAGCGGTAAACTGCCTCTCTCACTAATGGCTTGCATTCAGAGTACTCAGATTAAAAATATTCTTACGGCCATGATCATTTGCTGTGTTCACAGACACATAAAAAAAAGCAAGATTTAGTATTTTAAAACAATTTTTTAAATCTTTTTAATCAAC
>NW_020525322.1:0-76799 GCF_003368295.1 Carassius auratus
TCAGTTTTACCATCAGTTAAAGCCCGAAAAGGGAACAGAGTGGCGTGACAGACACAGTGGTGAAGCTCTTATGTGTTACAGTACACAAGCCATGCCTTCTTTCTTTTTGGGCGGCGTTATGCAAATATTTCCACATAGTGACATAGACATGTCTTGAATGAGCCATTTCGGGAGGCGTGGCAATGTCTTAACTTTGATAAAATATCTCTTTAAATTTGAGACTTTAGTCTTTGCAACTTTAACAGATCTTCTTCATGCACCAAGAGCTTGTAAAACTTGCATCATATGACCCCTTTAAAAAAGAAGCAAGATGAATCAACATGTTCTAGTGGATAAATCTGACCTTCAGGCTCCTTAAAGTGTATGTTGGAGAAGGATAGTAATCTACAATCAACAAAACAAACTTGCATTCAGGTCTGACTTTGTTCTAGTATGTAACCGCCACTTTTAATGATCTGATCAAATCACAAGCTGAAGCCCCGTCCTTTTTTCTAGTTGAATTTGTGTTTTCATTACGGATGGCTTGCTAAATGTTGCTTCATGCTCATGTTGAAGCCATTGGAGCAGCTTAAAGATGCAGGTACTGTAAACGCTGAAAGAGACTCCTCATTCTTTAAGGTAGGTGTTTTAAAATAAGTTGTTCAAATATGTCCCAAATAATCCTTTATAGTTTCCTATCTCATAGTTGTAATTTAATTTTCACTCATTAATTTCTGATATACTTCAGAAACACCACACACGTCCAACCCACTGTGAATCACATTAAGAAAAATTGCTTATTACTGCCAGTTAGTGCTTTGTTAAATTCATGAATGAAATTCAAAATTCAAAATTACATTTGATCTCATTTGTCTCCAAATGAAATATTTACATATAGAGTTAATTTAACACTGTTCTTCATTTCTGTGAAAGGAGCTTATTAATGCTGCAGTAAGTTTGTCCTTATTGAGCGTTCTCTTTTATTGAGTTCCTCTTATTTCACCTCTTTCATTTCTCCCATCAGATGACAAGAAAGTGTATGCAGCAACCCTAATATTCCTTGTTCATTTCAAGAAGCTGATATAGTCTTCACTTGCTGTTTAAACTCCTCCAATCCCTCATTTGCCCTATCCTTGGACCACTTGACTTAAGTAAATATGTTTAGACTCTGATATGATCTTCTCCTCACTCCCGGGTTGCCATTCTGCTTTTAGCTTCACTGTGGCTATGACCGCAAGCTCTCTATGCTGTCACAATATGCTGAAGCCTCATTTGAGAAGAAGAGAGAGTTAGCAGGCCTCTCTTACCTTTTACATTATGTATTGAGAAGAGCCGCCCTCAAAACTGTCGGAATCACTCTAGTATGACAATGCAGGGCTTCAGGGATATGGCAAGCTTTCACAAGCCTTTGAACCTCACACTTGAAATGTTTATGTTATAAAAGAGCCCATTAGTGCCATTTAAATATCCTTTGCTGTAGGAGGAGGTTGCTTCACTCCTGAATCTGGTTAGTTTTATCTGGAACAGGTGACAGCAAGTGATAGGTAATAGATGACACACTATTAAACTATGTTTACTTTGCTTCTCACCCTTGGAGCTGTTTGGACCCTCTCTGTGCTTCTCTCGTAAATGTGATGGTAAGATGGCGGCGGAGGATGAATTGTTGACTCAGAGCTATATTCAGGCTTAGCCGAATTTAGAGGATTTTCATACTCATTTTCTTGAGATACCCTGCAAGTTTTTCTGGCTATTTCTAGCATAAACAAAGCTTCAGTAAGTGTTGGTTTTGAGACAGAAATATGTCCAGTCAGTACTGGAGGTTCTCCTCATTTCAAGCTGATTGTTATACCAAGCAAATGGCTATTTGCAGTTGCCTAGATGACCTTAATTCAGTCACAGACCATTCATAAAGTAAGCAGCTAGACGTCCTGTGTTAAAGTTTGGAGAAAAGTTAAAAGCGCCCCACATCATCTATCCCTCTCCTGATTAGGCAGATGGGCCTGTTTGCTTTTGCACTACCTGCTCGACCTCTGTAATTCTCAGTGAGATCATGTGTTACTGTGCTAGACAGATGGTAATTTTTCTGCCAGGCATTTTGTTTGTTATCAGAGAGTAAGTCTCTCTCTCCCTGTGGTGGTCATGTTGTGTCTTTGCACAGCCTTATCTGATTGCTGTATGCATGCCTCATTAGGCAGAAAACTCCCCCATCAGGAGTGCCCACAGGGCAGCGCCCATGCCTAGACATCTGCTTCATCTGCCCCTGCCCAGACCTGCCGATCTGTGGTGGCTGTGCAATCACTTTCTGCCACTTTTAAGCCCCGCTGGCAGCCATTATAACACATTAAGAGTTCTTGTGTAATGTTTGACTGTGCGCATAGACAAGGTCATTCAACATCAGGTGCCTCTCTGCATCGATACCATTGGAGTAGCTCCGCCTGCTTTTATAGCACTTGACGAGTCCAATCTCTTTTTTACAATCTGATTGAATGGCTTATTACATTTCCGGCTCATATATTTCATGTGTTAATCAAATGTGAGAAAACATCCAGCAGTGGTTGGGATTATAGACTCTATTTATCTCATTCACAGGAGATCAGAAACATCCACAATGAAGAGCTGATGGGTATTCGGAGGGAGGAGGAAATGGAGATGTCGGATGATGACATGGAGGACGCCCTGGAAAGCAAGGATTCGGATGAATCAGGTATCCACCATTCCAGATTGACAGTCTACAAGTAAAAGATAGGAATTTTTCTTAAAGCAGCACAATCTGAATTCTTCATTGTCTTAAAGAGGCTTCGGTGCACCAACTGCATATAGATTGAATCCACTGGTGATTCATCAGTTTTATAAGGAACCTTTTCTCAGATCACACAGTGCTGATACATTTGCAGATAGAAGCAATAACCAGGCAATTTTCACAGTATAAATGAAGAGCGAAAAAAGAAATGAGCTTCATAGAAAGCTCCAACTGTTTAATGACCCTTGATATATATCTGGATTCAGACTGTGTAACTAGCACTTTTCTCCAACTTTTTCTTGTTTTTTTCAATAAACATGCCCTTCAGGAACTAATGAAGCTCATATTATTTGCCTTTCCTGTGAGGCCTCAAAGTGGTTTTGAATCTTTTTGTATCAGAAAACAATTTTGAAATAAATATCAATTACTAAATGTGGCTTTTTTGTCACAGCATAACCAGACCTGGGAATTCTTAGATCTTGAGTTTAAAACTTATATGTATGCAAATATATTTATTCATATGTGCACCACCCACATGAGCAATAGGCCACGGTTCCAACACCAGCATGTTATATTAGTGATTTTACTTTCTCATGTGAGCAGATTAAATCAAATATGTCTGTGGGCATCCAATTAAATCATGGAGGAACAGTGTAATTTTTGTATCACTATTCCCATAACCCCCTGTGGTTTCCTTAATGTGGTTCTGCCGAGCTGAGCAATAGTCTGCCAGCTGTTCTTCCAGTTCTTTTCTGGTTGCCTGTCACAAAAAAACTACTTTTAGAGAATTTTACTTTTTTTCGATTAATCTGGTTTTTTTAATGACGCAGATTTGATATAAATTTTCAAAAGCTGTGAATCGATCTTTTCCAATATTTATTTCAGCAAACATTTCAAAGAAGATGTGAATCTTTTCATTAGTCTTCTCCACTAGATGTCTCCCTCTTATTTACCTTGCTCAATGTTACAACAGAAAGCTTGTCAATCATTCAGTGCTCATCATCTCGGAGATATTGTTGACAAGAACCAAGAACAAAGCGTGATTTGCAATGCTCAGGTAAAATTCTATTTTAATACTACAAATCTTTGGAAGAATTTGACATCACGCATAGGGCGCCATCATTTCTGCAATGAATGAATGAATGAAAAAATGGCGGATGGTGCAATGCTCAGTTTTGTTTACACAAGCGCGGACAACACTTGCAGTGTTTTCAGCTTCTGTCTGTCATCTTACTATGATGATATGAATACACAAATTTCATTCCCAGCTGCTCTGAGAGTCACATTGTGAATTGAAATAGTCAAATCGAGAGCTTGTGAATCGAAATCGAATTGAATCGGGGCATCCCATTCGATAACCAGTCCTACTGCTCAGGACAGAGAATCATGGGATAGCGTAAAATGAAAATCACTGTGGGACACCGTTGTATTTTTTGTCATGTTGAGACCACTTAACTCACACACAGTCCCTCACACACCCTCTTTACAGACAATTTGAAGTGAGACCCTTTTTGGCTCGACATATGTGCCGCTTAACTCATGAAATTTGAATATAACTATTAGAGATTCTCCAGTGTAACAGAGAGTCCCTCATTAGTATGAAAATATATGCAAATGGAATTATACATTTTACCAGGTTTGATTCCTGCATCTTCTCAACTGCGACCTTAGTTATTAGAAAACAATGATAACAATCATTGTCAGTGGGTTGTCAGATATCTGAAAGGATGTCACAGGATAGAAAGGGCAGGAGATACACACGGTTAATGAAGGAGGTAATTCAACACCCACCACGTTCATGAAAACAAATATGCCATACCTGCTAGTAAGATGAGCAACCTCTGTAAAGAAGGGGAGTGGCTCATTCTAATCTCAGTGTGAGTTTAAGCCATATTAACTTGAAGCAGATTCACCTCCATCTTCACTGCATCCCAACATGTTTGCTTTTATTTTACCCCAGAGTTAATCAATGATAACGGGCAAGTGTCCTCTGACAATAGCTGTAGTACAGTTTGCAAACGGGAGCATCTTTCTTTACTGCTAGCACCCCTGGGCAGCACAGGTCGATAGAGCCGTGTTGGGGAAGGTGAACTGGACGGTTATGAAGACAGCGGCTTGATGTGACCAATCAATAAAAACTGCTAGCTTTCCTCCCTTTCTGTCTGTGTCTCTGTATCTGTCTCACTCTTGTTCTCTGTCTCTCAATTTCTTTCTCTCACCAAACATGCTTCCAGACAAAACACAGAAACACGGCAGCTACCTTCATGAAGGATGTGTTGTTGCATCCTGTGTGAATTGCCATTCCATTGGGCTCGGTCTAGTGCAAGAGAATGGCCACTGTGAAAACTTCACGGATCTCTAGAGCCATTTCTCAAAGATAAACGAACTTTACCTGCAAATAGCACGTTAAAAATGTTGTACTTTTGCTGTAAGATATGCTTACATAGACAAGCGATTAAAAAATAAGTCGAAGTGATAGATTCAGATGCAACTCTGAATGTTGACTTCAACACTTGACTTCAGAGACTTGACTTAGTTGATTCCAATAAAGTCACATTCTGGTGGCAATATTCTGGTGAAATCTTGCGGGGCGAAAAAAAGTTAAAGTCTGTTGTCAACAGTGTAGCGATAAATGATCACACAGAAGTCACAGCATCAACTTTCTTTTGGTCAACGCCGCAAATTTGTGTGACCAACCTAAGCCAATGCAAAATGTGCATTGGGAAATCTTTTGTCCTCTCATGCTCCAGAGTGCTTGGATTCCTGTTTGAATAGATCCTTCGCAAGACCCACCCTGCCTTAGTTACGTTGCTACATCTGACAAGCCATGGGGCACTCTCACCACAAATAGTGTTCTTACGCAGTCAAAAGAGGACACTGACAACATGGCAATGCCAACTTTTGATATGAAATAATGTCTCCGCTTTTTTTTTTTAATTAAAACAAATAATACCATTTTGTGGCTCTTTATAGTGTGGTAAGACAGATCTCTGTAGCGCCTCAGTTTCAGCAACACATGAACCGATCATCTCTTCCTCTTTTCTAGTTATAGCATGAAATAAACATGAAGGAACATCAGAAGATTTTTTTTGTTTTATGGGCGGAAAGACGCCAATACACGCCATTTAAAAAAAAAATCAAGTTCATCTACTCTAATGTTTGTTTGTTGTTGTTGTTTTCTGACAAAATGGCAGATTTGGCATTATTATTGGTCAGATCACCTGTCAGTCAAATTCCTAGCAAAGGTTGAATGAGGTTGCATGAAAAAATACTAAGCTCATTCAGATGATCTGAAAGATATATATTATGAAACTATATTTATCAGTACTTATAAGTATTCAATGAAATGCCAGTATCTTTACAGTCAATATTTCTCATATCCTCCACCTTGGAACCAAATTCAGAGATTGTATTCTTCATGAGTGATGGATTCATTGTTCCCCTTTGAATCCGACTAAAACAGTTAACTTAAAATGCAGAATACCATTGCTGCCTACCTTTTGGGACATTTAAAATGCCGTCTGGGTAGGCAGCTCGCTCGGTTTTGGACCAGAGCTGAAACAGGTAATGATGTGTGTTCCCTGCAGACTTTCAGCAGAGTTCATAGCTCAACCTGGCTTTTCCTTATCTTTCACCCACGTCACTCAGTCACTCAACCTCTCCCTCTTCAGAGCAGCATAAGCGAACATCCTTCATCAGCCTTGCCATCAGGCGCCCGGCTGTTCCCCCTCTCCCCTCCCAATCTGAGAGGCACACGCCTCTCGGCATAATCCCGTTATCTCCTTCCTCTAGACGCGGAGCAGAGGTGGCGTCTCTGATCATCGGGTTGTTAAGAGACAGCTGAATGACGGAATGTCTCAGTGTAAAGAACTCTTTTGCGTCTGTTTTAATTACAGTCGTTTGATAACAATGCCCATGGTACATTAAGTCAAGCATTAAGTAATACACTTCCTCTCCATTTAATCCTCTCTAATTAGCCTCTGAAAGCAAAAGGAACGCAGCAGTGGTACTGAGGGTCCTTTCATCTCGGTCTATCAGCAGAATTCCCAAAGCAGCTTTTGAGGAACACTGTTTCCTTTATTTCATTTTACCCTTTCCAGACCTTCCCGTGACTTATTACTGTTCACACAACTCTTAATATGCACTTCTTCTATTTCTGTTCCATTATTGGTTTTCACCCCTGCGTCCTTCGCGCGTGTGTCTCTGTCTGCTTATTTCCCTTTCCTGTCGCCAGTGCAATTGTCATTTTTCATATTTCTCCTCCTCTCTCTCTCTCTTTGGCCTTTCAGGGCCGCTGGCTCAGGTGGAGGCTCTGAAAGAAGAGAACGACAGTCTGCGGTGTCAGCTGGACGCCTACAGGAATGAGGTGGAGCTTCTGAAACAGGAGCAGGGTAAAGCGCAGCCCCAGCGCAGCGAGGAGGACACCACCCGCCAGCAGCAGCTCAGCTTCCTGCAGCAGGCTCTGCAGGGCATGCAGAAGGTACACACACACACAAAATCATTTGTGTTCAGTGTTTTTGTCTCCTTTCCAGTAAAATGGTCTAGAAATCCTTAAGATAAAGTCAATGAATTTGATATTATAAACAATGAATAAGATTCTTTCTTTCTTCTCTTAAAAAAAATAATTCACCTTTTAATTAAAATATAACTCATACTTCTGGCTGGCTGGTGCAGTCTTACAGTCAATTGTATTTTTTTATTAAAATGCAATAATATCGTACCAACTATAAATTAATATTATAACTGTATTCTATTTAGAATATTTTTAAATATAATTGGTCTTCAGTGTCACATGATCCTTCAGAAAACATTCTAATATGCTGAATTTGTTCTTAATTAATATAAGTTAATATGGGCGCTAAGTTATTAATAATGGTTCTTATTATTATCAATATCTTGATGCTTCATATTTTAGTGAAACTGTGATACATTTGTTTCAGGATTTTTTGATGAGTAGAAAGTTTAAAAAGGCTGTATTTATTTGATATATAAATCTTATGTTACATTGTAAATGTATTAGCTGACAATTTCGAATCCTTGCTGAATATTAGTATTCATTTCTTTTTGCTTAAAAAAAAATCTTACCCCAAACCTTTGAACAGTTGTGTGTCGTGGTTTCCACAAAATATTAACTGTTTTTAACTTTAATAATAATAATAAATATGCTGAAGCAAATCAGCATGTTAGAATAATTTTTAAAAGATCATGTTTAACCACAGTTATAATATATTATAGAAAGTATAATGCATTAAAATACATGACTAACAAATCTTCCAATATTATAATGAATTTTAACTTTGGATGCAATTATTTATGAATGCATTAGACATAAAGGCTTCAATAATGTGTTATCATGATATTATAATTATTTAAATTTTTTACCTCAATGAGACAGTTTTCCCGCCTCTTTTAAGCCTAGTCTTAGGTTGTTTAGATACTTTCACTGAAAAAAAAAAACAGAAACATTTTTTTGTGGTGTTGAGCTCCATGCTGAGATTCTGGAGGTTTTTGAAAAAGATCAGTGCCAGTAACCAAAAAGTTGTCGTATTAAAACCAGCATGGGGTGATCCATGAGCCGTCACTCATCTGTGTGTTTACAGTCTCACACACCTACTGTTTCCTCACTTTGGGTGAAAACTGTGTTGTTATGTGTGAACAGTTTAACCGCAGGGGGGTCCTGAGCCGAAACACCAAATCTTTCTACAGATCATCCAGGTCATCAGTCACACACACACAATAATAAACACGAGATGCTGAAAATGGAAATTTCGTCTGCCCACATGGGCACAAACAGTAGACGTCTCCCACCCATAAAGCACTTTCATCTCTTTTATCAAACGTTATTTTATCTTCTCTTGAGGACTGGCGCTATTTTTAGAACAGTCTTCCGCTATCGTCCTCCATTGTTCTTCACCGCTCACCATTTTCAGCTAGATTTGTTTTCCCAAATGGTGCATTCACACAATCCAAACTCACATGGGCTGGGTCACATCTGTCCCATGTTCTGTCTATATTTGGATCTGTCCTTACTGTATCTATCAATAGAATACAGAGAGTCCTGGTCAGCCTTGTTTTCGTCCTGTAAGCACAGCACATGCAGATGTTCCACACGGCTTTGTCCTTGTCATGTGAGCGTCATTAGGCCATGAAGGAGACCCGGCCTGAGAGAGGCGTTTGTCTCACTTTGAAGGTGCGCACCTGCCGCTAATGAGCCATGATGGGATTCTGCGTATTGAACTTTGCTGTGGCGTGAGATGAGCTTACTGAACGGGTCACATCTGAGGCATACTCTGAGCGATTTGTTCGAGTTAGAAACAGGAGTGTTCTCTGATCTCTGGCGAGCGCCTGAAGAAGGCATATTATTCTGTCACATGAAGTGTACAGCGCAGGCCATTTCTCCAAGTCGAATCACTCTCAAATGGCATGCGAGCCTGCAGAGACGTTCTCGCTCCTGCACTCAGAGCGTGTTAAACTCACCCTCGTCTGATTTATTCATGAGGAACAGGCCATGAAGGCAAACAAAAAGGTTACATCACCACAGTTTATGTAGCTCAGATCGCTCCTAGCTTCTGAATGCTGAGCAGGATCAGTAATGAGAAATCGGAGCAGTATTCAGCACCTCGTGGCTTCTGATTTATTAGGTTTGTCAACAAATTAGCATGCTTGGAAACAGAGTTTGGGGAAACGAGGAATGAGAAAAGTTGTTACATAACGTGCTACCTGAGTAAATCATGTTCTGTTTAGTTATTTATTTATTTATTTTCCTGAAAATGAAAATTTCTCTCATTTAAAAAAAAAAAAAACAAGAAAGAAATCATTACACTCAATTACTTTTTGTTACATTAACTGCTGTTCAAAGGACGTCTGATCTGCCCACCAGAGCTATATTTATTTGCTGCTTAAACACATTTCTTATCATCAGTGTTGAAAAAATTAGTATTTAATATTACAGTAATTACTTTAGTATTAGTGTAGAAAGTTCAAAAGAACAGCATTTATTTTAAATAGAACTTTACCATCTCTCTTTGATCAATTCAGTAAGTAAAAAAATCTTACAGACCCCAATATTTTGAATGGTAGTGTATATTTGTATAACATCAAATGTATTATTTTACTGTTTTTTATTTTGTCCATCTACCAGGCAAAAAGTAATTTGCCATCTGTATTCCCATCTGCAGCACATTGTTATTATATTACATTAGATTAGATTAGATTCGATTTGATTCAACTTTATTGTCATTATGCAGTACAAGTACAGAGCTAATGAAATGCAGTAAGCATCTAACCAGAAGTGCAAGAATATAGTGTTTTATATACATTAAAGTGAGGAGTAAGTGAAGCTATGATATTCAGAATGTACAGTGGAGTTGCAATATACAGTATTGAGCAGAGTATATACAGAATATAAATAGGAATGTAATGTAGGGATCATATGTACATTATGAACAGAGCAATGTAGGATTATATATACACTATGAACAGCAGTAACGTAAAAACAGTGATAATAAATAGAGTTGGGTGAGTGTTCAAAGTATTGTTAAACAATGTATTCTATGCAAAATAACAGGCGGACTCATCGTCATCTTCAAACCTACCACCGTGGTGTCTTCTGCAAATCTGATTATGGTGTTGGAGCCATAAACAGGAACACAGTTGTAACGATCTTGTGAGTTCATTAAATAAAACAGCTTCACAACTGAAAGGTAACGCTGGTGTTTATTAGCGGTTACAACTGTGGCGTGCTGTCACCACGCACACTCTCAGGGCATCTGCCCCATACTGCACATGTGCAGACATATATCACCAAAACCACACCTGGTTCCAATTACTATTATCATTACAACAGTCATTGGTGAATAGGGAGTACAGGAGAGGGCTCAGTACAGAGCCCTGTGGCACGCCAATGTCAGGGTGATGGAGGATGAGAGGTTATCCAACTTAACAGACTGAGGTCTGTTAGTCAGAAAATCTAGAATCCAGTTGCAGATGGGTGTGCTGATTCCAAGCTGGCTGAGGATTACCGTATTAAATGCAGAACTGAAATCAATGAACAGCATTCTCACATTCTGTGAATAATAATTTATTATTGCGATTTTTAGAATGCCTTTTAAGAATACTTTTCCCATCGTCTGGTTAAAATTACTGTATCGAATAGGCACGCACACACTGATGTTAACAAGCATATTCACTCTCTGACAGCATATGGCGCTGAAGGAACAGCAAAAGTAAAGCCACTGGAAGGCAAGCCTGCTACCTTTCAAGCAGGGATAGCTGCCGGCGGGAGCAGTGGCGAAAGATAGGGCTGTGGATAAAGGTCTTTCTAATTAGTTAGGGTTAGGGGTTAGTTTCTGTTGTTGCATTCACCTTTTGTCATGCCACCTCTTGCTACACCCATTACTCCGACCTGCAGCTACCCCGTCTCCAACCTTTGCATTAACTAACATTTACTAATTAGACCTTTTTGACAGAGACATGGATATATATATATTAATTTACATAGATTCAGTGGGCACACACTACTCTGTTGCTGAGGCTGGTTGTGTGTGTGTGTGTGTGTGTGTGTGTGTGTGCGCATGTGTGTGTCTGTGTGTGTGTGCGTGTGTGTGTGTGTGTGTGTCCAGCTTTAGATTTAATCAGTTCCTCATCTGGGCCGCTACAGTCATCCTCAAGGCACAACATCTATTTACTTGTCTCTAACTGAAATGCACACTTTCCAAATATTTTCCCTCCTGTTTCTGAATGTCACTTTGCAAAGCACCTCCAGAGGTCAGGGAACATCTGTCATATCAGGTGCATACTGGTGAAATGTCTTTATGAGCTAGAAGTAATCAAATGAAGTCATATTCAACAAAGACATGACAAATCAACAGTGATTTGATAGCAAGACGTCTCAAACCCTGGTGAGCAGTCCAAAGACAGCGTATTTGGGTATCGAAGGCTTGTCTAGGTCAAGGATGTCTACATAATACTCATCACAATAGCAGTTATTCAGTTGGCACAGGATGTAGTTGCAGTCACATTAGTCAAACTTCAAAAGGTTTTATTTATAACTGCAAAATTTTTTTTTTACTCTGTATATGATGTACATGAGCCAATAAAATTGCATCTTTTTTTTGTTATTTCAATATCCCATGTCTCTCACAATCAACAGTAATCACCCTATCATTCAATTAAAATGGCAGTTCCACATGAATGCACTAGCCAACTGGCAAGTAACTCTGTTTTATTTACCCACCAAAGCCCATGTTAAATCTTATTTGGCACTTAGTGAGTGTTCATTTTGGATCCAGCACCTAGCTGTGATATCAAAGGCAGCAGACCTTGAAAATGCATTTCATGCTTTTAAGAGCCCTCTAAAAAATAAAACAAATTAATTATAATTAAAAATATATATACATTGGGCACTGCTTGCATACAGTATGCCATCAATGCCTTTTGGGTTTAGAATTAGATAGTTACTACATCAGCTAGCAGCAGCTAACTAGTCCATTCTAACCAGCCATATCTTGACCTATTGGAACAGGTAGACATCTCACTAAGTTTTGAGCAAAAGCCATTGATGTTCACACATCCTAACACTCAGTTTAATGAAGCAGCCCAGACTGGCATCAAAGAGATGATGCACAGCGTGTTCACTTTAAAAACGGATGAACTGAACTGCACGGAGCGTCAGGCCTTTTGAGCTTCTTATAAAGCGTGTCTCTTTTTATGTGTTTTTAATGTCGTCGATTTTCTTTTGTGCCGTTTCTCTAGCAACTGCTCAAACTTCGCGAGGATCTGAAACAGAGAGAGACGGAGCTGGAGAAGAACTCAGAGGAAAAACAACAGCTGGAAAGCCAGATCCAGAGTCTGAAAGACCGGATTCAAGCTTTGCCCACATCACACGCTCTGCCCGTGAGTTACAGACGGACGTCCCGTCTGTGCTTGTGTTGTGTCTTTGTTCTTTTAACTCAGTCTGGATTTGCTGTGTTTTGTCTGATGAGGAGGACAAGGTGAAACGGCTGTCAGTGTGAGGACGGCGTGTATTAATGAGTCTGTCCTACTGAACGCTCTCCAGGGATTCAGATCAGAACGGGAATATTTCTGATTCCCTGCGCTCTAATTAAAATTATATGAGCTCAGGATGAGTCTCGATGTTTGAAACAGAGAAAAACAGTGTGAAATTCTTGCATTAGACTCCCCTGTTTACAAGCACGCAGACATTTGAATGCTTTCATATTAATGCGTAAACATAACAGGCATAATTTCAAAGATAAGATGGAAATGATGCAGTGGGGATGTTTATAAAATAATGCAGGTCATGTGTTTAAAACAGTGGTTCACGACCTCTCTTATCTATCTGTGCTGATATGAAAATAGCAATAGATGCTAACACAGCAATGAAAATATATAACTACTACTAATGTACTATGAACCTCTGGTACTTTTAAATAGACCAGGATAAATTCAACACATAGATGGATGTTGGATGGATGGATGGATGGATGGATGTTGGATGTTGGATGGATGGATGGATGGATGTTGGATGTTGGATGTTGGATGTTGGATGGATGGATGGATGGATGTTGGATGGATGGATGGATGGATGTTGTATGGATGGATGGATGTTGGATGGATGGATGGATGTTGGATGGATGGATGGATGGATGGATGTTGGATGGATGGATGTTGGATGGATGGATGGATGGATGTTGGATGGATGGATGTTGGATGGATGGATGGATGGATGTTGGATGGATGGATGGATGTTGGATGGATGGATGTTGAATGGATGGATGGATGTTGGATGGATGGATGAATGGATGTTGGATGGATGGATGGATGGATGGATGTTGGATGGATGGATGGATGGATGTTGGATGGATGGATGTTGTATGGATGGATGGATGGATGGATGTTGGATGGATGGATGTTGAATGGATGGATGGATGTTGTATGGATGGATGGATGTTGTATGGATGGATGGATGTTGTATGGATGGATGGATGTTGTATGGATGTTGTATGGATGGATGTTGGATGGATGGATGGATAGATGGATGGATGTTGGATGGATGGATGTTGGATTGATGGATGGATGGATGGATGGATGGATGTTGGATGGATGGATGGATGTTGGATGGATGGATGGATGGATGGATGGATGTTGGTTGGATGGATGGATATATAAACTAAAATAAAATAATATATATTAGTTTAATGTTGTAGAGCTTTCATATTAGAGTTTTTTAGCATTATGTCAATAACCAAAATTATGATATTATATTATTATAAAAATTTTAAATGTAAAATTCCAAAAATTTAAAATGTTCTAATTTTATTTTAAAAAAAATAATAATAATAAAATTATCCAATTAAAACCACAGGTTTAGAGTGTATATTACAGTAGAATGACTAAATATTATTTATATTAACATAATTAAAAAACTCAAAAAAAAAATTATGTTAATATAATTAAAATTAAATTGTTCTAATATCATTTTTAAAAAAAATTACAATTCTACAATTGTATAATATTTTTTTAATAGCCATTTAAAATATTTATTAAATCCACCCAATTAAAACTAAAACTGTTTTAGAATATTTTTTGGTGAATTTTATCCTCGCTCTTGAGCTGATCATCTCCATAGTTATAGTCACAAAGAGTTTTGAATCATCTTTCTAATAATATTTCACTTTACAATGTCATCTCTTTTTTTTTTTTAGTTCTGATCGTTACTGATCTATTAACACTGTATTCGATACATGCTGACATGCATTTGCTCTCTCACACTGGTGTGTTGTGCTCTTGATGGTGTTGTATATCACGCAATCTTGAAGTGAGGAAGAAAACACTCCTTGCAAAATCATGCACCTTCCACACCATTGGCATATAGCTTCTGTTGATGGATGAGCAAGCCTATGTGGGATCCACAACACATTTTGAAAGATTTTTCCATGAAATGCAAAACAATCTTCCGTTTGGTTCTCTTGAAACGTTCAGGTCTTATTCAGGAAAACCTGGTCACTGTGCTGCCTAGGGGACCGTTCCCAACAAACGTGAAAAAAACTGCTCATTCGAGTATGAAACTCAGGAAAAGTGTCATTTAAATCAGATTGAGTTTCAAATTTAACTTCCAAAAGGTAATGACAATTTGAGAAGGCTAAATGATGCATGCCCTTAATTTGATAGCATGTTATCTTGTACAGACAGATGTTGTTATCTCACTTTTTTTCGTATCTGGTACCGTAGAGCGGATCGTTTTAGGTTAAGTTTGGGCTTTATCACCTCCGAGACTAATCATTTTGGAAATGGTTGATCAGCTACTCATCATTCAGAGCAGGAAGAGAGGAAGAAACGTCTGCATGTGTTTGATTGGCAGTCTGCGCTGGAGGTTATCTCAGCACCGCTGATCCGTGCTGAAGGAGGGTTCGAGGCATCAGCGTGTGCATTGATGAATCACCTGAGACAGACTCATTAATGGAAGAAATGAAAATCAATTTTAACGCAGCCATTCCTCCTATAGATCTGTTCCCGTGGCTTGCGAGAGCAGTTTATTGTTTTCTGCTGGATGAATGTGTTGTGTATGTCATACATCAGTCTGTACGTGTGTGTCTCAGTGTTTGCTCCTCCGTCTCTCGCTGTGATAAACTTCATTAATATTTGTTTTAGAGTCCTAGAATATCTGTCACAAGAGTTTCCAAATCTGCTCAATGCATTAAAAAGCTCTAAACCACGAGAGGCCTTTTACTTAACGGAAATATGATAAAAGATGCAAATGTTCAGTAAATAACTACAATGCATTATGAGTAGAAGTTCTAAATATTTAGATAATTATTTATTCTTTTTTTGTATTAGGACCGCCTAGAAACAGCTTATTATTATTAATAAAAAATGTATATATGTATTATATGTATATTTTTTGTGTACAAGGACCCCTTAAACAACATATTGTTATTATTCTAATTATTATTTATTAAATATTTATTTATTTATTTATTATCTGTGTATACTTGGACCCATTTATTTAGTAATTAAAATTATGTTTTTAATTTAATTTAATTTAATTAGAAAGAAAATGTCTTTGGTGCCTGGCCCTCCTATGCTTCTTACATGATTTTTTTTTTTATTATATTCTAGAGCCCCTCAGTATACTGCCATGAGTCATAAAAAAAGCCATTTAATATTCTGATATCTAGATGTGGCTTAGGTCTTTCATGAGATTTCTTCACCTGTTTTATCATAGCTAGACCAAAATCACAAATCAGAAAAGTAATAATGCCGCGTGATTTGAGATAGCTTTCATGCATGTAGCCCAGATGGTGCTAATCCAAAGTGTAATACATGGATCTGTGGTTAGTTCAGATCCCTAACCAATAAGCATGAGCAATAACAATAGTGATGCTTGTCTAAATATTCCGTCAGCATCAGTTTGCGTTACTAATCTCAGCCGAGCGGCTTGAAATGGCTTGCTTCACTCTGCGCTTCATTAGAGTTTCACTGAGCAGGACGAATGCTTTGGAGCTTTGCTGCTTATTTGGCATTTAGAGAAATCCATTTGCAAGCGTGACCTTTGGCTCTCAGCGTGTCAGGCCTGTGATTCGGCTCTCTGCCCCGCGGTGTGTCCCGCGTCCTTTAGTTTCCCCGTGTGTGAGCGCGAGCCTGTGACATATTACTCGCTGACAGCTCTCTCATTCTTTTAATTGTGTAGCTGGAGAAGGCCGAGCGGGAGGACAGAGGAGATGAAAGCACCAATCACAGCAGCGTAAGTCTCTGACTCTCATCCACATCCTCATCACACCTCGTACAGGCACAATCCTCTGTGTGCTGAGGCTTTTTAAGGGTGGAAAAAAAAATAGAATGTTAGAATATTATATATAACATTAGAGTTCTATGAGTTTTAGTTCTCCTTTAAAATTGTGAATGTGGCTTGTCACCATCAGGTTTTTTTTTTTTGCATTTAAAATTCTAAATTAATTTAAATTTAAAACTCTATATATATGCAATTGTGAATATCTATTTTTTTTCTGTATTTTTCAGCATCATTACTTCAGTCTCCAGTGTCACATGATCCTTCAGCAATCAATCTAATATGCTTGTACACCATTGTCAATTTATTTTTAGATTAAATTTATATTATGCAATTTGAAATTTGGTGTTATTGATAGAAAATCACAAAAATATGATTTAAAATTGTTTTAGAGGTGCCACTGACACCATGCTGAACCATGGTGAAGCACCTCCTTTTACTGACTATTCATTGATTAAAAAAATAAATAATAATAATTCTATTATTCTGCACCAGCCTTTTGTTCCTTCCACTCTGTTGCTCTTTCTCTCCACATTTTCCTGTCTGTGCATCACCCTACACCCAGCTCTGTTGTCCCTCTCCCCTCCTCCATCCTCTCGCAGAACATGACAGATCATTACAGGCCAATCGAGCGCTGGAGAACTTTATTTGTCGCAGGATAAATCACTCTGACACAACTGGGCGAGGAGACTGCAGCCCCATCAGAGGGCCGGGGTAATGAGGGGAGGGACAGACGGCCTGTGAGAAGAAAACAACTTTCTCTTGTGTTGTTATTTCCTTCTGTAGGAGGCGGCGGTGGCCGTGGTGTCCTGCAGCCAGGAGAAGGAGAACCAGCCGGAGAAAGGCCCCCCCAGCCCCGTCAAATCAGAACGAGAGGCTCTGCTCGTGGGTAAGCGTCAAGGAAGGCACAACGGGCAACTGGGAGTTTTTCACATTTGATCTAATAAGACACAAGACTGTAAAAAAAAAAAACCTGTTCTCATTATTTTCATCATCCACAGCTATGTCTACTAGGGTGCAGGTGTTAATTGCCCGACCAAATGAGCCTCAAATGAGTCACCTCGGATGCTTTTTAATGAGGAACTTTAACATGTCACCCACAGCACAGTTGGAGAGTGTGTGTGTGTGTGTGTGTGTGTGTGTGTGTGTGTGTGTGTGTGTGTGTGTGTGTGTGTGTGTGTGTGCATGAGAGGGAGGCTGCCAAAATCCATGGCCAAAAATTCTGCCTAGGTGGACAGCTCGCTATATTTTGAGAAACAGCCAGAAAGGGAGAAATAATTGACTCTGGACTGCTGAATTATTAAAACGAATGCACACCCTGAGGTGGCCACGCAGTGAAGAGGCGCTAAAACGTCAAAGATCCCCGAGTCAATCACGTTTACAATTTGTTTACGCTAAAAAAACATTTTTCAAGCTTTCGGAATGAGAAATTGATTGTCACGGCATAAGAGGAAGATATAATGCAGATGCGGAGGCGTGTAGTAAAGAACCTTCGGCATTCTCTGCATGTGTAATTGGCTTGGCACCGCATGTTTGCCAGGGATTTATTTGTATTTTATTTGGCTTATTTTCCAGTCCAGTGACCGGAAAGATTGCTGACCGAGCTGTTGTCCAGCACATTGCTCTCTGGTGAAGAAAGCTCTAGCTCCTCCGTCAGATCTCTTTTAACTCATGCTGTGTTTGAGGAGGAGCTCCTGTCAGAACTAACAGGGGAATTAACCATGCCCACATCCAGATATAACAGAGTCCAAATGTGCGTTGAGCATGCAAAAGCGTCTGAGCTCTTCTAATCTTGATATCATTCACCCTACATGTGCGTGCTAATGCCACAGTATAGTGAAAAACATAGAAAACCTGATGCACAATTGTAATAATGTCTTCCTTCAAGTCATCAAACATGTTTTTTGCTTAAGTGAACATAAGAATAACTTTTAATGCATGTAATATTTCGACTTATTGGACTGAAACATCTGATGTTTAATTGATTATGCATGCATAATTTAAAGAGCCATGTGATGGCCAGTGTACAGTATGTATATATGCAAATGAGAACAGAATATAGCACACAAGTCATATAAGCTGCTTTCTGTTATTTTTTAAGGTTTACAGCATCTGTTCAGTGCTGATTTTATAGTCTATGCTGAATTCTCATTTTGTGGGAAAAAAGCACACAGGTTTGAATGGCATATGAGATGACATTTTTGGATGAAGTCCCCATCTCATGGAGTTTGTTTAAGCACATACAGCATTATATCTTCTAGCAGACATGCATGAATAAATAAAACATTGCGTTATGTTATAAAAGGTCCATTTTCTTTCACATAACCGTGTTTGGCTTCAGATCAATGTGGAAATGGAAAGACGTGGTAATCCAAACACACTGCAATGAAACCATTTATAATATATAGACTATATCTATAGTCCATCGAGACTAATGGAGTATTGACTGTGCGGCACCTGTGCGCTCCTCTCTGGAGATCTGCCTTGCTTTCCTGATCAGACCATAATGCGTTCAGAATAATTAGTTATCAGCGCACACCTATCGCATTCGAGCCAGAAGTGATAATAGCAGCCGTTATTACTAGTCCATATGTTTGAGTGTGTGAATGAAGCACTCGGAAGGCAGAAGAACAGCCTTGATTATGCCAAACAGCTTAAAAACTGCAATTAAACACTCATAATCATTTAGAAAGTTCAAGAGGCAGAGTTAGCCGATGAGGACATCCACTTCTGGGAAAACAACTCAAGGACTTGGAATCATTCGCTGACGCAGAAGTGCTCTGCTCCAAAACCAAGCGAGCCGCCTACTTAAACCGCATTTAGACACCGTCTTCTTAAGATACTTCATTTGGGCTGAGATCTGAGGTGGTATTGTATTGTATGCAGAGCAAGCAATGCAAAAAGGCGACTAGAATAAATGCATTCAAGCTGGAGGAAATGTCAATACTTGTCAACACAATATTTATTAATAAAATATTTATATTTTAAATAAATATACAAATGCATACAAACTTAGATATTTAGCTAATGTGTTTATGTCTATAAATATACTTTACTCTAAATAAAGTCATTTGTTATTTATATATTATGTGTGTGTGTGTATGTGTGTGTGTGTGTGTGTTATATTTTAATCAGTCATTTATGAGATTCTGAAAGGTTTCGGAGCAGATTTTATATTTATACTGTACTGTAAATGTGTCAGTGATTAATCTTTGGCTTTTCTTCCACAGGAATCATCTCAACGTTTCTTCACGTCCATCCTTTTGGAGCCAGCATTGAATATATCTGCTCCTATTTACAGCGGCTGGACACAAAAGTATGAAACACACACACACACACACACACTTTTATTTTTACTTCTCATTTTCAGTTAGTTATAATGATGCTATTTAATTTATTTCGCTTCAGTAGTTTTCTTCTTGATAGCAGCTGTTCAATCTTTCCATGATGACAGATACTACACTTCGTCGAACAAACTGCAGCCTAAAACAACAACATCTTTGAAGTTTATGTTCAGAGTTTTATTCGTGACAATTATAAGAACGCAGCTGCAGTGCTTACTGACAATTAAATGTGCTGTAAATGTGTCAGATTTAGCAGTAAATTGTGACTATCATCACTCTGGCGTCTCCGGGGTCTTTCTGAATCACTGTCTTGAGTCACGAGGCCCACACAAGAGAACAACTAATCGCTGGATTCAACTAAGTTTGTGCTGTTCATGACAAAATGTTTGGATTATATGCAAGTTTTTCTTGTGAGGCAGTTGAGATCAACTTAAGTAGCCTCTTAACTCTTTGTTGTTGTTTTTTTGGACCTTTGATCAGTGGTGGATGAAGCACACAAATCAGATACCCTAGTGAAATATGACTTTTGTTTTCAGTTTAATGAGTAAAAGGAAACAGAGAAAAGAAACATTTGATTGCGTCCGAAACAACAAGAAGAAATCGAATCAAAATCCAATGTTTAAATCCTTTTTTAACCAATACTGAACACCGTACTGTAATTCTCTGTAATTTGTGCACATATTTATTTACAAAAAAAGTAAAAGTATTTACAAGAGCAATATTTCATAATAGACTCCACAACTATTGAGCTGTTAAGAACAAAAAGAAGAAATAGAATAAAAGCACAAGATCAGAATAATGGCAGTGACAGGTATGCAATACAATTTCAAAATGTATTATATAGGCCTAAAATTACATACTGTAAAAATATAAACCAAGCATCTTTGTTTACCTCATCCAAATAAGAGGTTGCATTGTTATTTCTACTAATCTCCACATTTTTAATGATATCCATCATTTTGAGAGATAAAATGCAAGACAGAAAACCATTTCAACTAGTGCATCTGTTGTCCTGTTTTTAAACTGTTTTTACTATGGGGTTATGGTATGGACAAGCGTATGTTATGGACAAAGACCACAGGTGCATTTCATTGATGGCATTTTGAATGCACAGAGATAATGTGATGAGATCCTGAGGCTCATTGTTGTGCCATTCATCCACGACCATCACCTCCTGCTGCAGCATGATAATGCACAGCCCCATGTTGCAAGGATCTGAACACAATTCCTGGAAGCTGAAAACATCCCAGTTCTTGCACGGCCAGCATACACACCGGACATGTCACCAATGAGCGTGTTTGGGATGCTCTGGATTGGTGTATACAACAGAGTTTTCCAGTTCCTGTCAATATCCAGCAACTTCACACAGCCATTGAAGAGGAGTGGACCAACAATGGTGATCACAAAATATACTGACTGGATTTGGACCCCCCAGTAAATAAATAAAGTAAAACTGCTCATTTTAGAGTGGTCTTTTATTGTGGCCAGTCTAAAGCCCACCTGTGCAATAATCATGCGTCTAATCAGTATCTTGATATGCCACACCTGTGAGGTGTTCAAAGCAGAAGTGCTCACGAACACTGATTTAGACAGATCTATGAACAATATTTGAGAGAAATAGGCCTTTTGTGTGCATAGAAAAAGCATTAGATCTTTGAGTTCAGCTCATGAAAAATGGGGCAATATATATATATATATGTGTTTACTTACCATTTTCATAAAATTTTTATTCGTGATTATAACATTTACACACACACACACAGTTTACTCACTCTGACTGAACATATTTACTGCTGCACACACACACACACACACACACACTGAAAGTATGACGGTCTGCCTGCCATTCTAATGTTCTGCTGAGTAAACAGCCCTTGAGCACAGCTCTCTTTCTCACAGCAGGACCACACACACAGATCTCCCACGTGTGTGTGTGTGTGTTTGTGTGTGTGTGTGTGTGTGTGTGTGTGTGTTTTCATCTTCCTGTTCTCAAATATATTCCTTAAGCTTTTCCTGCCAAAATGTTTAATGCTGAAATAAAACGCTCATCTCACTATAGTGCAGTGTTGATTACTCTTTATTTTCCGTCATCTCTCAGGCTTTATCTCGCTTCCTCGCTCTGCTTTTGCTGTCACACAGTGACTAATTTACACTTACAGATGGAGGGTGAAAATGAGCCTCTATATCTTTTTTGATTTGAGTTGAAGCCCTCCGGCTGTGGATGCCCACGCGCTCGCTCTCCGCAGCAACTCCTTCCATCAACACTCCCGCTTGTTTTCACTAAAAACAATGCGCTCCAGTGGGAGGCTTTAATTGATAAAGATAAATAACACACACACACACGCACGTGGGTGTCACAATCATGTGAAGAACACAATTCACATCATGTTTGTTCTGAGATTCATGGTGTGTTTATATGCAGTGGGGTTAAGATAATCTGAAACCACATCAAAAATTCAAACCTGGGAAATTTTAGTCAAATGCAAGGGAAATATTAAATGAAAATGGAATGTATACGATTCTGCAATATTTCTAGGTCAGATGTGGCTTGTTAATGAGTATCAAAGGAGTAAGTCAGGTTGCATATAAATTAAGCGCTTAAATACTGATTTATAATTACACAAATAATGCGTACATAATTTTACTCATTCCTAATTTTGTTAAAAACGAACACAGTCAGGGAGGGGATGAAAATGGGTCCAATTTTAAATGCAGAAATGTGAAGCATATAATTTTATGAAAGCACTTACATGAATTGTTCTGTTATTATTGTTCAACAGTTTGAGCAGTCACTAAATTTATGTGAGCATGCACATTGTTCTTGTGGCTGTGCTATTGAAACAGTGAGAGTTTACAGAGTTTCTACAGGTTTGATGAAAGTAACTTTAAGTCATTTTAAGACCCATTTACAGATTTAAAAAATAAATAATTTACCAATTTACAGATTGGCCTCATTCACTTCAGTTATAAGTGCCTCATTCTAACTCAGATTTTTGCTTTAATAAAAAAAAGGGCAAGTTGTAATTAATATTTGTGGTAATCAACATTGTGCCATTTAACTTGAATTTTTACCCTCAACATGTCACCAATGGATGGACTTAAAAGATTGCAATCATTACAATCACAAGCTTTATTAACTTCCACAGTAATGTGTTGAAGGATAGTGTCATATCATTATAACAGAATGTGTGACTGTAATACAGTATCACAGAGCTGATTTAATACAGTCTGTATCATTAAACCATGCATGTCCAGTAAAGCTGCTTTCAAACCATCTGTGATGTGATTTACAAATGACATGAATCAATTATTAGTCTCAGAGCTGCGTGATTGGTTCGTATGGGTCTAATGGTGGATGTTCTCATTGTTTCAGATCAGCACCACAGAGGTGGAGACTCTTTTGGGTCGGCTGCCCTGCACGTTCAAGCAGGAGTTGACGGGAGTCGGGGCGAGTTTGGAGAAACGCTGGAAGTTCTGTGGGTTTGATGGCATTAAGACGGCGTAGAGACACGGGTTTGGGTTCCTGCTAGAAAAACAAAAATGGGTGATGGACCCGGAGGGGTCTCAACCAATCACCTGCCAGCTCTCCGCGTCCGTCCGGCCATCCCATTGGGACACTATTGTGGAAATCTCCGAAAAAAACACTCAAGACCCGGAGGTGTGTGTGCAGTATGTTTCAGCACATGAACGGACCGTGCACTTGTACCACACAACGGGTAAAAATGAGGGTTTGCTGAACCGAGGACTGGAACTGTCAACATACATTTTCTTGTTTCACTTCTGATTTGTAAAAAAAAAAAAAAAAAAAAAAGGAAAAAAAAACACTTTTCTTTTATCTTCTGTATAGGCGGCAGAAAACAGTTGCATAGAATCCTGTAAATGTACATTTGAATAACTTGCTATTTTTAAATAATAAAAAGACGAAAGGAAATCTGGAAGCAGGCTAATTTAATAGTTTAAAAGTGTGCTTCTAAAATCTTCAAAAGTTCCACTCTGTGCACCTCTGAACCTAATTAAGAGGAATCATGGGATAAAGAGACGGGATTTCCTCTCACTTTGGCTGCATTTATGCCACACACGTCCGTTCAAACCTTCAGGCTTTTCCTGCTTTAGCTGGTGACCACAGAAGCACTCCTCCGCTCTTCCCCACGTGATCTGAGCCGGTCTGCAGAGTTTCCCTCTCTAATGGTTTGTTCTTTCATATGAATCTTCTTTAGATATGGTGTTTTGCTGTGTAGTGGCTGTGTGTGAACACGTCGAGCAGCCCTTAGCTTGTGAAGTCTAATTAACAATCAGAGCGCTGTATGTGTGTGTGGGTGTTTGTCTGTTAGTCAGCAGCGAACGTCTCGTCTCGTCTCGTCTCCAGAAGACTCTTCCGGCGGCACACTCAAGCATCCCTAATGCTCTTCTGTTGTGCAATTTGTAAGGTTATTTTTTCACGTATTGCTGAGGGGAACTAAAGCTTTATTACACATGATTGGTTCCCACTGCCCCTTTTCCATTTTCTTGGGCCATGTTTATGAAAGATTAGTTTCTAATGCTTGTCAGACATTTGGCCTCTCAAACATGAATTAATAATGGCTAATGATTGTTTCTTCCATCGTAGAATGAGCCTTAATTCATTATTATGTCTTTTTGTCATGCATTTTTAATATAGACACTCCAGGTGGACTGAAATATAAGTGAACAGAAGATGAACAAGTAGAGCATTTTTTACAAAAAGGACTCTCTCTTAAATATGAGTATTTCAGTGGTCTCTTTAAAAATGTCCCATCATTGCAACTTAATAGAAGTTTAATCAACAGCATTTGTGGAATACCACTAAAATGTGTTTTTAACTCGTCAAATCAAATTAAAGAAATACAAATCAGAATTTTGGTGAGGCACTTAAAGTGAATGGGGCCCATTTTTGAAGGATTTAACGGAAGCTGATAATGTTATAAAGTCACCTATATTTTGGATTGCATGAGCTTTAAAGTTTTTATGTTTTAAGGTTGTTAAAAAGTTGCATGCGTGTGTGTGTTTATGGTATCATTAGTTGGCCCCATTTACTTCCAGTGTCACTGTAACCCAGATTTTGCTTAAAAAAATGAACTATATATATAATTTAATTATAACAATTCAAACAAATCTTTACTATCACTTTCTATCAAGCACATACTTGCTGAATAAAATTGAATGATGCTGAAAATACAGCTGCACATCACAGAAATAAATTACATTTTACAATATATTCACATACAAACAGTTATTTTAAATTGCAATAATATTTCACATTACACTGTATTTTTGAGCAGATAAAATGCATCTTTGATGAGCATAAAAGACTTCTTTAAAGGGGTCATGAAGTGCCTTTTTTTATTATTTTGTACTGTTGGCTGAGGTGCACTGAAGATTTTTACATCAAAAACCATAAAATAAATCTGCTCTTTCCTAATGTTGGGATCAGAAGGAAGGCAACAGCTTGGCACTGAAACAGCGTCTTGTTGTTTTCAGAGCATCTTTATTGTTTGGTTTCTGTGTAGCCCTGCATATGCCTCTCTCGTTATTTACTGAATAACGGTGGGCGGGGCTAAACAGGCAGTGATGTAGAAGCAGGTGTTGATCATCTTCTGCGGAGGCGGGGTTTAGCTACACTATTATGTCATAAACACAACATGTCGTTTTAGCAGACTGGCTTCAATATAAGCTGAACCCAGAATATTCCTTTAAATGCATCAGATCTATTAAAAGCAAGAATATGTTCGTCAGCGCACTCTCATCCAGCTATTACCGGATTACAGGTTTTTAAACTTGGACGAGGCAAACAACACATGCACAGATGCAGGGTCAGCGAAAGGTCATGCAGCGAGCGTACAGTACGTGTCCTATTTTCCTTTCCTCGTTCCTCTATTTTGGGAAGCTCCAGCCGCTCCATCAGAGCACTTAGCCGGAGAGCCATGTGAGTCAGTTCACCAGCATTTATGTGGACTCCATCACTGTCATTTTTCTGACAAATGGCTGTGGTTTTCACCTCGACAAGCCACAGGTATTTTACCATTATTTTGTGTTGCTGTGATTTTTACGTACTTCTGTTCCCCGGTAGACTTTATTTACCCCCGTCAGGAATCCTCCATTTTTTTCAGATGTTCTGAACATCACACAAAACCCTAAACAGACTAATTATCTCTCTCTGTGGAGCCCTGGAGATGTTTCTCATTCGGCTGCCTTCTTTATGCAACACCACAGAGTCCTGAATTCAATTCTGAAGCAAAGACTCTTCCTCTGGAAGCTGGAGTGTCCTTCAGCACCTGGCCTTGTTTTTGAGCTCGCTTAAAGAGAGAGCGGCTCTGAATCCAAAGGGCAGCGATGTCAAATCATAAAAACACCCAAGAGTCTGGCTCATAACCCATAATCCCCTGAATGCCATGCTTCTCACATCCTTGGATATAATTGGATATGGAGTGATCCAGCTTCCGTGGATCTCTTTTTGGGGGGCCGTATCTTGATGCTTTAGCTAATTAATTCTCTCTTACCTGACTTCCTCCATTCAAAGTGAATCCAGGCAATTAGAAAGAGCGACTCCCTGGAGCGATGGTATGAGAGGGAGGTGATCGGCTCGTAAGGAGAGCAACAGAAAGCTCCTCATTACTCCACAGACGTGTCCATCTGGTTTAAGGAGGACCCCGTGGAGGTTACAGAGGGTCGTCACTTCCATAATAATGCTTATGGATAATAAATCAGAACCAATACATGGATCACAGCAGTTCATGAGCTCCCTCTTCTGGACAGAATTAGAGACCTCACAGTGAAATAAATGTCTTCTGGAGAGCAGATTTCAGTAATGTCTGTGATAAGACGAGGTATTAAGAGATCAGTTCAAGCAGGAACCGCTGATTAGCTTGAACTACGCTATATAACTGTCCGAATAAAAATTGCTGGTTATTTCAAATCTATTTTGGTGTTTTAAAGGGATAATTCACCCCAAGATTAAAATTCTGTCACTTTTTACTGTTTACTCACCCACTGTTAACGCATTTCTATTGTATGGAGTGAAAAAAAATGGCAACAAAAAATTGTTCAACAAAAGAAAGAAACTCATACAGGTTTGGAAAAACATCATGGTAATATGTAATAATATTTAAAAGATACTGTTTAAAATTGTGGGGACAGTAAGATGTTTTATTTGATTGATTTATTTATTTATTATTTTCTTTTTTGGACTAAGTCGCTTCTGAAAGCCAAGGCTGCATTTAATGATTCAAAAACAGTGAAATATTATTACAATTTAAAATACTTATTTTATATTTAAACATATTTAAATATATATATATATATATATTCCTGTGGTGGAAAGTGATATTTTCAGCATCTTTACTCCAATCAAGAGCTTGCAGTGATGTCAGCTGCCCTTGGCCTTTTAGTTTAATTTCAGGTCCTGATGTGTTTGATTTGAAATGTCAGCGGTCGTGATACCTTTGAGTAATGAACTACTGTCACAATCATCTTCATTACGCCGCTGACCTTTCAGAAACAAATGGAGAAATAGATTGCCTCCGTGCCAGTGATTGAGTGAGTTCACAACTATTTCTAAACATGAAAATAACTTCGTTTTGTTTTCGCTCCCAAAAGCACCTCTTGTTTTCCTCTTTACTAAATATGTTTAAATCTAACTTTCTCCTTGTGTTTACTGGGAAAATTGAGCTGCGTGCCTTTAAATAGATCTTATCTGTCATCAGCTGTTTCATGAAGTCTTTGAATAAAGCAGAACGTCAGAACTCTCTCCTCAAAATAATGAGTGGCTTGTTTTCCACTAAAAGCCTGTCATCTCGCACTAACAGCATGTAAAAAAAAGTATAACAGACTATTAATTAGATAGCGTCGCACTTTTACTCATGTCTCCTCACTCGAGCACTAGATTTGCTGTAGAGGTGATGCACAAATAATATCATAAAGAGTGCAACAGCAGGTCTAAAGCTGCAGCGCTGCATATTTATGAGCGAACAAAAGTTCAGTCTTGTTTGTTCTGCCACCCATGAAACCTGCGGCATGTAGAGCAACTGTCACTTCCACGAAAACTTTAACACCGTTCAAATGCACCCGTGTTTTAGCATGCATGTCTTAATGAGGAAGTCACATTGACTTAGTTCACTTTGTATAACAGTGTTGCCCTTAAGTCACATTTATTAAATCTAAATTAGAGAGGACTTTGCTTAATGAGTTTTGATTTGTGACCACACGGCCCTATAAAGATCTTAAGGATATGCAAAGACGAAATTGTCTGTGACTGTCACTTTACGCTTGAGCTGGTTACTCGCTTCTGCCCATAGAGTCTGGTCACCTCCAGTCAGTCCTCGTCCTTCTCCAACTGTTTACAGATACACACCGTCTGAATCTTTAAATGAGACTTTTGACTTCCAAACAAGTTAAGCTTTATTGACTGTGACACTAATGCCGACTCGTTCCTCCGTAAACTTGTCAAATAGTCAAACCAAAATTATGTTTGCAGTAATGCACTTACAGCTAAGTTTCTGGCACATTCTAGAGCTTAAAAACAGCAACGTTTAGCCCGTTCAGACATTTGATGATTAGACCTAAACTCTGTCATGATGACGACGAAAACCTCATTAAAAGAAGCAAAAGAAAACCTTAATGTAGTGTTTTTGTTTGTATAAAATAAAATGATGTTAATATGCGAGACATTAAATATACATACATACACATACTTTGAAAATGGTGTTAAAGTTTGGTATAAAACATAATTCAAACATATAAATACGAATATAAATAGTACATTTCTCTCTCTCTATAATGATTAGTATTGTGGCTGCAGACTTCCACTGTAAAAGTGCATGATGGAAAACAAAGTCTGATTTTTAACTTTTAATTTTTCAAACTTTGGGGACAAGTCGAAATGATTCTCGGAGCATGCCACAGATTATATGTACAGCTGAATTTATACTGAACTAGAACATTCCTTCAAGCTCACACAGAAAACTTCCTACTGCAATATAAACCTTTGCCATTATCTTCTCTAAATGCGTGCTCGAATCTGTCCAGCCTCGTGTGAGTTACACTGTATTTCCCAGACAGTCTTTTCAGTTCTGTCTACAAAAAGGGGTGAAAGACAAGAAAGAGACATCTATTTTGAGACTGGATTTGGTTTCGGAGACATATTTCAGTCTCTCTGTTGATAGCGGCTGTGGCCTGGCCACCCTGAGCTGGGAATAGACAGATAAAGGCTTTATTCTGTGGAGCGATGGGATGGCACTGGTCCTCTGTTCTCTCTGACCTCTGACCTCATGCTGCAGGAGCGATGGGATGCACCGCAGGTCAGAGAGGACGGAGCTCTGCATTGTAATGTGCATCAGCTGTGACGCTTCTCTCCATCACCCGCTCTCAACGAGAAACAGGAAAAGATGGTGATAATGAACAACTCTAATATTGGCACCAAAATAAATACGTGCTGTGGTGTGAAACAGGCTTGAAGCACGCTGCTGGAGATCCTGCATTGTTTTTCTGACTTTGCACAAGGCCAGATTCACTTACTTTTGACATGCTGGTATTGTATGTTCGATAATATTTAATGAACTTGGGCATTAAAGGGATAGTTCACCCAAAAATGAAGATTATGTCATTAATGACTCACCCTCATGTTGTTTCAAACCCGTGAGACCTCCGTTAATCTTCTGAACACAGTTTAAGATATTTTAGATTTAGTCCGAGAGCTCTCAGTCCCTCCATTGAAGCTGTGTGTACAGTCTACTGTCCATGTCCAGAAAGGTAAGAAAAACATCATCAAAGTAGTCCATGTGACATCAGAGGGTCCGTTAGAATATTTTGAAGCATCGAAAATACATTTTGGTCCAAAAATAGCAAAATCTACGACTTTATTCAGCATTGTCTTCTCTTCCCGAACTAACCCTTTAAGTAAGATTATTTGGCTGTTCATCAGTGTATCCATTCATGGCTCTAAACAGTGTGTTGCTTTAGACGTATGTCTTACGAAGGAAACTGATAGGGAGCTTTGGATGCACTTCATTGATTGTCTGCGTTCAGCAGATTTCCCTGCTCGGGAAAGTGAAACCATCTAAGTGAGTGATATCTGGACTGTTAATGTAAGACTCTCAGCAGGGTAACAGACAGCAGCGGACAAGCTTCATAACTACATTAAGGTGAGTGAGTGGCCTTAAATACATGACTCTCTTTAACCATAGTAACTGAGCTCTCCACATGCAATACAGACAAGGAGCTGTAACTGATTACATTTAATCTGGATTACGTAATCAGATTCCAAAAATTAAGTACCTGTAATTAGATTATATTACATTTTAATCAGATAAATTTAATTATGGATTACATAATTACATATTCACACAAAGCCAGTTAATTATTCATAATTTATTGATTCTTGGTATATCTTTTTTTTCTCGCTCTCTACCACAGTCTTGAAATCTTGATGTCAATTGATGTTTACTGCACTTCATGTAGTTGATAAAAAATGGAATGTGTTTTATTTTATACTTTATTATTTTTTTAATCAATATGGTACACAATAATCCCATTTAAATGAATGGGATAGACAGGTCAAAAGTAATCAAAAAGTTGTTTAAAATACATTACCTAAAATTTATAATCTAATAGATTAATATCTATTAGTTAATAACTAACATTTTCATCATATAATTTGGAATCAAGTAATCCCAGCACTGTTTAAATACTTTATATTTATTCATTTTTGAAGCCTATTTTTACCACACAAAAAAATTTCATTACAAATTTCAAATGATTGCGAATCATTTGATTAAATCTGGGGATCGCGAATCATTTGAATAAGTTCGGGAGTTCGTGGCGGGATCGCGAATCATTTGAGTCAGTTTGGGGATCGCGAATCATTTGAATAAGTTCGGGAGTTCGTGGCGGGATCGCAAATCATTTGAGTCAGTGCGGGAGTTCGTAGCGGGTTCGCGAATCATTTGAGTCAATTTGGGGATCGCGAATCATTTGAATCAGTTCGGGAGTTCGTGGCGGGATCGCGAATCATTTGAGTCAGTTTGGGAGTTCGTAGCGGGTTCGCGAATCATTTGAGTCAATTTGGGGATCGCGAATCATTTGAATAAGTTCGGGAGTTCGTGGCGGGATCGCAAATCATTTGAGTCAGTGCGGGAGTTCGTAGCGGGTTCGCGAATCATTTGAGTCAATTTGGGGATCGCGAATCATTTGAATCAGTTCGGGAGTTCGTAGCGGGATCGCGAATCATTTGAGTCAGTTTGGGAGTTCGTAGCGGGTTCGCGAATCATTTGAGTCAATTTGGGGATCGCGAATCATTTGAATCAGTTCGGGAGTTCGTAGCGGGATCGCGAATCATTTGAGTCAATTTTGGATATTATTTTTTAAATCAATATGGTACACAATAATCCCATTTAAATGAATGGGATAAACAGGTCAAAAGTTATCAAAAAGTTGTTTAAAATACATTACCTAAAATTTATAATCTGATAGATTACGTTATAGCTAAAATTTTCATCATATAATTTGTAATCAAGTAATCCCAGCACTGTTTAAATACTTTATATTTATTCATTTTTGAAGCCTATTTTTACCACTTTTTTTCATCAAGTAATTTTCATGACAAAACATTTGCCTAACTTTTCAGGAATGTTATGCAGAAGAAGAAAAAGTCTTTAAAATTGTGAAATAATATGATAGTTTGGAGTCAAAATTTATAAACACTGAAAATAAAAATGCTACAAATTCTTCATACAGAATTATTTTGACATTGAGCTGAAATGTGACACAAGTTTTGTGAAATTCACACAAAACCCAAAAAACTAAATGTAGATTATGCAAATGAAACTTTTTTCATTTTCAGGTCCCCACACTTTTGATTGAAATAATATTAATAATAATAATACAGACCAATTTGTGCATCGCTATGACCAATTCATTGAAACAATCGAAGGAAACACATCTTTTTGACTTGAATGCAAGTTTACGCACATGATGAATAAATGAAATATTTTAAAGCAGAGCGAAACTATTATTTATCTGGAAAACATTTCAAAAACATTGCACAGCTTTAGGCAATTCTCATGTAAACAGTGTGTTAGATGCCAACAGAGGTCACTGCAGCACTTGTAATTGTATGACACAACCTGAGAATGGAGAACTGCAGTTCAATCAAAACCTGTGTGCTTGACTGTAAATGGGTTTCTTTACTTGTTGCCAGGTGTGGTTCTAGGGTGAGTGGAGATCTGGGGCTTAGCCCAGAAAAATCCATGTATGTGACTTTTTATTTTAATAAATCAGAAAGATTTACCTTTTTTAAAATATACAAAAACAATAAAAACAAATTTAAAACATTTTATTTAAAGTATTGAGGAAAATACATTTGCTTTTTGCAAACAAAAATTAAGAATTGCAAAACAAATGAAACCGCGCAAAAGAAATTATTTTTGCAATACATATTTTCCATGGTCATATTTATTAATTTATTTGCAACGCTGCTTTTATTTTGCGTGTCAGTCTAGTTTGAGCTTGCTATACCATTTTTCCTTTGAGCTTCACTTTTCTGCACGTCTCTCTTTGTGGCACTGTTTTGACGTGGGGGCGGAGTCAATGGACGGGGGCGTGTACAACATGCCTCCATGGAAGTTACGTCATCGGCCCGAGACGCAGCTCACTCACTGATCCAGGTCCTGTCATGATGAGCAGAGACTTTAAAACATTGATGTTTTCGTTTTATTTACTTTATTAACAAATGTATGTGTATTAGCAGCGTTTGCTCAAGTTAAATAAGTTGTTAACATGAACATCTGCTGTTTATTTCTCTCAATGTGCACACTTTTATAGCATTATCTGTATTGGGATCGCAAATCATTTGAGTCAGTTCGGGAGTTCGTAGCGGGTTCGCGAATCATTTGAGTCAATTTGGGGATCGCGAATCATTTGAATAAGTTCGGGAGTTCGTAGCGGGATCGCGAATCATTTGAGTCAATTTGGGGATCGCGAATCATTTGAGTCAGTTCGGGAGTTCGGAGCGGGATCGCGAATCATTTGAGTCAATTTGGGGATCGCGAATCATTTGAATAAGTTCGGGAGTTTGTAGCGGGATCGCGAATCATTTGAGTCAATTTGGTACACAATAATCCCATTTAAATCAATGGGATAAACAGGTCAAAAGTTATCAAAAAGTTGTTTAAAATACATTACCTAAAATTTATAATCTAATAGATTACGTTAATAACTAAAATTTTCATCATATAATTTGTAATCAAGTAATCCCAGCACTGTTTAAATACTTTATATTTATTCATTTTTGAAGCCTACTTTTACCACTTTTTTTCATCAAGTAATTTTCATGACAAACAACTTTTCAGGAATGTTACGCAGAAGCAGAAAAAATCTTTAAAATTGTGAATTAATATGATAGTTTTTTATTAAATAAGATTAATAATAATAATACAGACCAATTTGTGCATCGCTATGTCCAATTCATTGAAACAATCGAAGGAAACACATCTTTTTTACTTGAATGCAAGTTTACGCACATGATGAATAAATGAAATATTTTAAAGCAGAGCGAAACTATTCCTTATCTTGAAAACATTTCAAAAACATTGCACAGCTTTAGGCAATTCTCATGTAAACAGTGTGTTAGATGCCAACAGAGGTCACTGCAGCACTTGTAATTGTATGACACAACCTGAGAATGGAGAACTGCAGTTCAATCAAAACCTGTGTGCTTGACTGTAAATGGGTTTCTTTACTTGTTGCCAGGGGTGGTTCTAGGGTGAGTATTTGTCATCTATTGTTTTGAGGTTGTTGTGTTTGAAGGCATGTTATAAAGTTTTTTGGTGTTAATAAAAAAAAAAAAGGAAAAAAAAGCAGCTCACTAGTGACGGGATTTATGACTCTTTGAGGGGATCCGGATCTTCACGATCCGTTCCTTTCAAAGAGCCGTTTAAAAGAAGCCAGCTTGGGGGCATCTCAGTTTATCCTGGAAATAATCACTGGGAGGAATGATGAGGTGAGATTTGTAGTCAAATAATTAAAACTCAGATATGACACACCAATACTTATGTTATTCATACAATACCTACTCACAAATAAACATCAAAAACAAAGCCGGCTGCAATTAATTTCTGTGCAAAACAGCTTTTACTACAAACACTTCCACACAAGAACATTGTTATCACACAAGAACATTTTAATAGAAAAAAAATTATTTAAAGTAGATAAAATTAGAATAAATAAAATGGAAATGTCTACATACTACATACTATTACTACTGTAAACTTTGCAAATAGGACATCAGCCCCTTCAAGTCAATGAACAATAACAAAGTGGGCTGCAATGAATTTCTGTGCAAACAGCGTTTAGTGAAAAAATTCTATACAAGAACAGTATCACAAAAGAACATTTTAATGTTTTTAAAAGAACAAGTTTTAAATGAACACAAAATGCAATGTAAATAAATACATAGCAGTTCCTTACTTGCTTTTTCTGCCTCTCTTTTTTGTCCCTTTTTTGTCCAAATTTAATATCATCACGCTATAAAGGGTTGGCCTATTCTGGGTGCGCCCCTCCCCCTATAACTGTTCTGTCTCGCGGAGGATCTCATTTGTGTGCATCTGTGTGAAACACGCATAGGAAAAAAAAAAACGACAGAAAGAACGGTGCCCCTACAGCCGCGACTCGGCTCCCATCGTTCATGTTTATGAGCCGTTCAAAAGAATCGGTTCGTTCGCGAACGCCACAACTCTACAGCTCACTGATCCAGGTCCTGTCATGATGAGCAGAGACTTTCCAGTGGATCGTTTATTCTTATTCAGTAGCATTAAAACATTAATGTTTTCGTTTTATTTACTTTATTAACAAATGTATGTGTATTATCAGCGTTTGCTCAAGTTAAAGAAGTTGTTAACATGAACATCTGCTGTTTATTTCCCTGGATGTGCACACTTTTATAGCATTATGTGTATTGGGATCGCAAATCATATGAGTCAGTTCGGGAGTTCGTAGCGGGTTCGCGAATCATTTGAGTCAGTTCGGGAGTTCGGAGCGGGATCGCGAATCATTTGAGTCAATTTGGGGATCGCGAATCATTTGAGTCAGTTCGGGAGTTCGTAGCGGGATCGCGAATCGTTTGAGTCAGTTTGAGAATCGCGAATCATTTGAATCAGTTCGGGAGTTCGTAGCGGTATCGCGAATCATTTGAGTCAGTTCTGGGGTTCAAAGCGGGTTTGCGAAACATTTGGGTCAGTTTGGGGATCGCGAATCATTTGAGTCAGTTCGGGAGTTCGTAGCGGGATCGCGAATCATTTGAGTCAGTTCGGGAGTTCAAAGCGGGTTTGCGAAACATTTGGGTCAGTTTGGGGATCGCAAATCATTTGATTCAGTTCGGGAGTTCGTAGCGGTTTCGCGAATCATTTGAGTCAGTTTAGGGTTCGCAAATCATAGCTGTATATTTTAACTAATTTAGTAGCTATTTATAATTACATTTTCCAAGCTTGTTTAGGTGTGAAATGTGAACTCGTATTTTTTGTTTAAATCATTTGCCTTTTAACAGTATCAAGTATATTCAAAAACTAAACAAATCGTTCCTAAAAAGTGCACGCATCCAGGCTAATGTAAAGTTACATGATGAAGTCATACTAGTGCGCGTGTGCATTTTGAGTGCTTTCTTTCAGTGCATTATTCGGTGTATTCAAATGCATTTATGAATGCATGAGAATAATCACAAAATTCAGGATATGAACCCTTTGTGCCAAAAGGGTTCTTTCTTGTCATTATAGAACCTTTTTAGCATAAAAGGTTCTTTGGAGTTGAGTAAAGAACCCTATGGTTCTATATAGAACCCCAATGATCCCTTTCTTCTAACAGTTTGTTGTCATGCATTACAGTAAATGTTAATTTCATAGCAAACACCAACTAAAACTACTTCAAACTACTTGTATCCAATTGTTTTATAAGTGGCTTACAGTGTTAATGACCTCATATTAATTGAATGAACATGGAATATTTGAACTTGTTGAACTACAAAAAAGCTAAAAGGGTTTTTTAAAAGTGTTGCAAAACTTGTTGAACTTGCATAGCCTTATGTAACTTAAAATCTTTGTGTTATTTGTCAACTTTTGCTGTGTTTAATTATCTTTTACAGCATGTACTGGACTCTTGTACTGCAGATAGCCATCTATGTTACTTAGAAATAAACTTGCTACCATTTGACGTACATCATATGTCAACAGAGCCCATAGGTCATGACTTATACATTATCCAAAGCATTACTGAGGTAGTAACATAATCATCTACTTTATTAAACAAAGTAATCAAGGCTATCCTGAGTGTCAACGTGTAAATATTAATAATACAACTTTATAAAATCTTTAACAAAAAATTTTTTGACAACCGTTTTATGAGAAACTCTTTTAATGTTGGAACCAATCCTCCATCAAAATGGCTTAAACCTCATTGTATATCGTGGCATGTTATTTGGATATAACCATATAAACATGTTATTTCTAATAAAGAGAAAGAAGTACTTTACAAAATTATTCACAGATGTGATCCTGTAAATGCAGCTGTTAGCAGATATATTCATAGTGTTTGGGATACATTTACTTTTTGTAACACATCAGTTGAAAATATTGAATATTTATTTTTCAATTGCCCTTTTCCCATTTTATTTTGGGTTGACTTTAAAATAGATATATAAAAAAACACAAAGCCCTTAATTTAGAACCTTATGATATTTTACTTTGTTTTAAAAACTCCTATTTCCCTGAAAAAAACAAAATTACATTATTAATCTGTTTTTAGCAAAGTTTTATAGTCAAAAATAATTCAAAAGAAACCATCATATATTACATTTTGTAACACTGATCTTGAAACCTTTTCTAATACAAGATCAAAAAATAAGAAGTTTATAAAAACAATACAAATTCTAAAACTTTTTAGACTTAGATAAAACTGCTTTTGATATGGTAAACCACCAGATTCTCCTGTCAACCCTGTTTGAAAAAGGCATTTCAGGAAACGCACACCAGTGGTTTGAGTCTTACCTGTCAGATGGGTCCTTCAAGGTGTGTTGAAGAGGTGAGGTGTCCAAGTCGCAACACTAGCTACTGGGGTGCCTCAGGGCTCAGTTCTTGGACCACTTCTCTTCTCTGTCTACATGGCATCACTAGGTTCTGTCATTCAGAAACATGGCTTATCATTTTACTGCTATGCTGATGACACTCAGCTCTACTTCTCATTCCCTCCTTACGATTCAATGATAGCTGCTCGCATCGCAACATGTTTAACAGACATTTCTCTCTGGATGACGGACCATCACCTTCAGCTCAACCTGGCTAAGACAGAACTGCTTGTGGTTTCAACAAACCCATCACTTTATAAATCTTTCACCATCAAGTTAGGCTCATCAACCATAACTCCTTCTAAAACAGCTAGTAACCTTGGAGTTATGATTGATGATAAGCTGAATTTCTCAGACCACACTGCTAAAACTGTCCGGTCCTGCAAATTCTCTTTATACACCATTAGGAATATCAGGCCCTTTCATTAAGAACATGCTCTTTGTTCAAGTCCTTTTTCTGTCCAGGCTGGACTATTGCAATGCTCTCTTGGCAGGTTTTCCAGCCAGTTCTGTCAATCCTCTACACTTAATCCCAAATTCTGATGCAAGATTACTCTTTAATGAGCTGAAAAGAATGCACGTCACACCTCTGTTCATCAATTCACACCAGCTACCAGTAGCCGGCATTAATTAATGTTTGCCTGCACCCCTTTACCTAAATTCATTACTTCAGACTTAACTTGCATTCTCTAAGTGAATAACGCATTATTGTGCATTTCAAAGAGGCACAAAATCACTTTCACTGACTTTTTCATTAACTGCATGTGTGCATGTGTGTAATTATATATATATAAAAAAAAAAAAAAACTTTCTACGTGTAGGCATTAGGCTAACCGAGAATTGTCATTAGCACTTACATATAGTTGCTCTTTTGTTCATTTTTGATTGCTTCTATTGTCCTAATTTTTCAGTTGCTTTGGATAAAAGTGTCTGCTAAATGTAAATGTAACTGCCCTTATATTATATAACACTTTTTTTATTTTTTCAGGAATTTTTTTTTCGTTTCTTAGTGCTGTCGAAAAATGTACTGTGATAAAAAAATTTTTTGTGTGTGTGTGTACTGTGTATATTTATTATGTATATATAAATACACACACATACAGTATATATTTTTTAAATATTAAAATGTATATATTTATATTCAGATAATTTATATTATATATATAAATAAATATATTCAATATATAAGCATAACATATTTTTCTTAAATATATACATGCATGAGTTTATTAATATAGGCCTATACATAATAAATATACACCCTAACCACACATATATTGTGCAGTCCTAAACAAAAACTTTTATTTTTGATGCGATTAATCGCAAGAAATAATTTGACAGCAGTACTTTTTATGTTTGTTCATTTTATGTTGTTTGTTGTTGTTATTATTCTGTTTTACGTGCTTTAAACATTGTACAGCATTGACTTATATTTGCCTTGGATCCAAAATCCAGCAGCTGGATTTGTATGAAACGCGAGTCTGCGATACCAGGATGACATAATTAAACAATTGTACACCATTTTGAATCGAGTTTTTATTTTTATTTTTTATCTAAACAAACGCAAATCTTTTACAGGTCGTTATCCAGGGTTATTACACGGCTCTGTGGAATACTTGATTCTGATTGGTCAGTCGCGACATTCCGAGGTACATTATCCGTTTATATTATATATTATATACATTATATATTATCTTTAATCAAAAATGTAAACCTACCCTCCCCCTCAAAACGAATAATGATTAGTCGTTTTGAGGGGGAGGGGAGGTTTACATTTTTGATTAAAGATAATAAGGGCACATGTATTAAAATAAATAAATAAAACGATGAAAAGCACGGATACGTTATTTATAATAAAGAGTACAGAATTCCAGTAAATAAGACAATTTTGATTTCATGCCAACTTTACAGAATTATCATTACGTAACATAATTTGTCAGGAACATTAAAATTCACAGGAACGCGGATAATTCCGTCACACTGCTCGCTCTACGTCACGTTTCATAAACATTCAGCAATTGCTACTATAAAAATAATAAGAAATAAAGTGTTTGTTGTCAAACACCACTCGTCTTCTTCCATATGCAGCAATGCTCTTCAGATGACCGGCCCAAAATAGTCTGCTAATCTTTCTGCGTGCTGTTGCAAAGATCACCACGTGCGCTTTCCTTCCCTTACAGGTCCATTTACCATAGCAGCGGCCAAGCAAATCCCCGATTGGCTGCTCAGGCGTGACGCAGGATACATTTAGGGAATTCCGTCAGCTGTGCGGCGGCGCGCTTCAAAACGCCGCGCGGGTCGAGCTGTGCGTCAAACTCTCCGCTGCGCCTCCTTTGAACGCGGTGAAACTTTTCCACCAGATCAGAGTAACGTTACGAGCTGTTTAAGAAGATGTGTCACGTGCAGCGAGGGACACAGAGAGCGCTGGCTTTCTGAATAAATCATTTAATAACCTGTGGGAACATCCTGAAGCTGAAAGTGTTTGAAATGTAAGTGACCTTCTTCAAACTCCAACTTCACACTATATATATATAACATTTGTTTTGTGTTGCTTTTACACTAAAAACACCTTAAATAGTGGGAAGTCAATATCCATGCTCACTATTGATTTGATCATGATTTGAGATAAAGGTAGAGTTCTAATAATCCATATTAAAATTTCCCATATGAGAATCCCAATGGAGAACATCTCCAGAAATGGCAGGGAACACAGAATTCTTGCTGGCCGGATCATGAACAGGAAGAAACAGAGAGGGCAAAGATGGGAAAAGTGAGCCGGTGTAATGCACAATTTTTTTTATTCTACAGTTTTTAATTATTAAAGGTCATTTAGTTCCACTGGATCGAGTCTGGGCACAATGATGGTGGTAAATTATATTATTATGGCTTTGCTTTCCTTTCAAACTGTGTGCAAATGCACAAATATTCATAGTAGTCTGAAACTGAAGGTAAACATGAACAATGCACCTTAAATAAGCCCACAATTTGTAAAATTGAAATGGGTTCATGTATGCAACGTTACCTAAAAATGAAAATGTTTTTCCTAATCTGACTAACATTAGATGATTTAGTCATTAAGTTGAGAACCGGATTAGTCTGATTCATGAATGAAACATTTCATTTGTGTTGCTCAATACAGTTTTTGAGTATCTGCCGATACTGATGTCAAATCCATACCAGGGCCGTTTTTTTTCTTCTTTTTTGTCTTAATCAGTTTAGAAAATCTACACCTTATTACCTTGCTAACTACACACCGCTCCTTAATAAATACAGAAAAAACATGACTAGGTAACACTTCACAATAAGATTGATTAGTTAACTACTATAGTTACAACACAAACTAAGAATGAACAACACTTCTACAGCATTTATTACCTTTAGTTAGTTTCAACATTTACTTATGTATTATTAAAATCAAAAGTTGTGCTTGTTAGCATTAGTTAAACAACATTAAATTGTATTGTTCGTTGTTTGTTCATGCTAGTTAATACATCAGTTAACATTAGCTATTCTAACCTTATTATAAAGTGTTACCAGTGACTGTATATACTTGACCGGATCAACAAAAATGGTTCATATCATCATAAATACCCCAAGGACAGCAAGAGTCAGTTTTCAATGAATAATGACCTAAATTTCAACATAATAATCATCACAATCACAGATCTTTTTCTGATACATTTATGGTGCTTGTGTGCTTTAAAAAAAATATCTGTTCATTATAATTGCACGAATAGCAAGAACAGATCCTAAATATTCTGAAATGAAGTCACACCGGTTTGGAATGACTAATAATGAACGGATTCTCATTTCTGTGTGAACTAGGGTCTATCCCTTTAAAATTACAAAGCATTTGCATTATCATTGTTCACATTCATAGTCTCCTATTGCATTAGTGATTTTTACCGAACTCAGGCTCTTTCTTGTACAGAGTGTAAATAATGAAAGTATGTGCTTATCTTTCTTTATCTGACGTACACCGAGCAGATACAGAGAGTCACGGTGTTCCTGGATTTACCTTATCGTGTCTCATTCCCCAGATGGATCAGTGACAGGGTCAACACACACACACACACGGCCAGCTCGAATGTCTTCCGTCTCAGTATCCACGAGCCTTGAGGCCACCCGCGGGCGACTTTAAATAGATAAACACTTGAACTTTGCAGCCATAGCGTTAGAGGAAGGTTTGTGTCACTGCACTAATATTAGTCAGCAGATCCAGACGTTCCCAGTGCTGGGAGTCGTGAGCATGGATGGGAGCTGTATTTTGTTTCGTTTGGAGTGTTGTTGAGTGTTTTTCTGTTTGTTAGAGACAGGTATGTTCTCCGATGCTTTGGAGGCCGTAGGAAGGGTGGAGGGGTTGACGCTGTCCCCTCCACAGAGTCTCCCAGACCCCGATGATGAGGTGGAACTGGGCACCGAAATAAAAAGACGAGGCAGATATCGCCATAGCTTACAAATACTCAAGCCCTTTCGGATCACGCACAAGTAAGTTCTCATATAATAATTATAAAACAATTAGCAAATCGTTCTTGCTGGTGTACAGAATGAAGAATTGACAAGTCATTTCCAACAGTATTTTAATGCTTAAAAAGTGAAAGAATCACTTGGCAGGACTTCATTAAAAAAAAACACACATACACAGTGTGTGTATATATATATATATATTGTCTGAACTGTTGATTTTATCATTTTTTTGTGTATGTCTAGATTACATAAATGTATTTTGTGATTTATAATGACAGTCATGCCACAGAACAATTTTCACAATTATGGGCGAAATCTGTGTTGTTTGCTGTCCAGCCAAATTATCTGAAACGAAACAAATGATAGTTACCCCTTTCTTTGAGGACAATAAATTTGCTTTTAGTGTCAAAATAAAGCACTGTACAAATAAAAGGTGACTTCACCTTTAATGAACCTTAAAATGAAGCTACGAGCTGCTTTTATCATCCTCCACTTAATTAATAAAAAATTGTTTATGTACATCACTGCAAATTGAACTCGCATTAAACATGACAATGAGTCGTTGACACCGTTGCTTCAAACCAAATTGTAAAAGCTTGTGTTGATAAAATAAATGTATAGTGTATTTTAAAATGTTCTCTGTTAAGTTCAGTGTGGAAAAAAAACTTAACTTACACACCTACCTCACTGCTTACACAGACCTGTTACAATGGAGCCAAAACTAACATATGCACCGAAATACTTTTGTGTGAGGTGTGAAACAGGCCTCAGGAGATGTTTGTTTCATTGCCAGTTGGACTCAAGTGACAGTCAATGAGGTCCTGATAAGAACGCTCTTATCCTTTTCTCACAGACGGCTCGATTTTTAACATGCTGACTGATAAAGAGCCGCTGAATTTTTTCACTGCTTTGTAAGAGTTCTGAGAGGGACGTGCAAACTGCTCTTCAAACACAAATGTGTGATTCATCTACTGTTTGGCCGCAGCGAGTAAAGATTTTCTCTCGTGTTCAAGGTCACGCCGTTCTCAGACATAGCACATAGCGCCTAGATGACTGATACGAGCCAAACTCTTCCATTTTCACCCCCAGACATCAGCACCCGGTGGACAATGCAGGATTTTTCTCCTTCATGACCCTGCAGTGGCTGTCCCCTCTTGCATGGAGGGCCCACAAAGAGTCCAGTCTCAAGATCGAAGACGTTTGGGGTCTGTCTTGCCACGAGGCCTCAGAAACGAACTGCCAAAGGTGAGCTACAGGTGCAAACCTTCCAATTCGTCATCAAGGATTGTCTACCGTAAAGCTGTGTTTGTCTGGGTGCAAATACCCAGTGCGCGATTTGGGGAAAATTTGGGCTGAATAGGACTGAGTGTGCATTAATAAGCACTAAACACATGTAATAGGCTGCCTGTTTCATTAAAAATGCATGCTAGAGGGCGCCCTCGCACAGAAACTCCAAATAAGCATCACAGAAGTCATAGAACTCATGACATTACAGGAAATCCCTTATATGGACAAAGTTTGCTGCAGAATAAAAAGAAGATAGGAATGCATGATTAAACATGACGCAAGTAAACACACAACGTGATAATATAGTGTTTATCTGTGTTCCTCAAACCATCTTGGATATTTTAAGTCCATAATCCAGTGCTGCTAATAGACATAGTTTTATTATAGTATAGAACGTAATTTATCTTTATTCTGTGATAAAAAAGCAACATCAGATCAGAAAATGAAGTGATTTCAAACACTTGCTTGATGCTGTGGAGTAAAATCATTCTATTAAATATTCTCTTTTGTTGGAAAACTGGTTCATAAATGCTTCTCAGTAGTTTGGGAGGATGTTTAGCGCATGTTGTCTTTTCAGATGCATGTTGTATACCTTACCCAGGTAGAACAGATACGTCTGCAAAACGTCTGTTAAAGATCGCTTCTTCTGGAAATCATCTGCTTTGTACAAACATCTGATAGATGTCACTACATTTACATATATTCTAAATCATAAACATCTTAAAGACATCTTCTAAAGGTCTTTTTGACATCTGATAGGAAATGTACTTGCAGATGTAAATGCAGACTTCAAAAAGACATCTCCGTGATGTATGTGGTCTATCAGACCATTAAGATTGTGAAAATTAATAAATGAACCGCTCTTTTTAAAATCTGACTGACATTTGTTATGACATCCCCGTCGAACATTACAATGCTCATGATAAGTAAGTAAATCCACTTCACCAGCTCATTAATCTTTAACAGCGATGCTACAGAGCTCAAAAACTAAATACTTAAGTTGGCAACATGCTAGTTTCTCCGGCACATAAACACTACTTAAATATACGTTATAGAGAAGTGAGATTTAAAATAAAAAAATCACATTCAATAATCGCGCCAAGCCAAATTGTGATTTCGGTTTGATTTTAATGAATCCTTCAGCCCTACCCTGGAGCCAAGCACAAGTTAGGAATCTGTGATATGTGCCAATGCTGAGCTGTGAACAAACAGAACTATTAGAAAACACCTCCGGTGCCAAGGTCTCACACAGTTGACGTCTTGATAACAAGGGCTGGTGTGGGAATCCCTGGAGTCACGGTGGGGAACGAATGATAGATGCTCACACAGCCCAGAGAGTTATGGCAGGTGGGTGTTATTCATAGCAAGGATTAGACATCAGAGAGAGAGCCAGTCTGCACCTTTCCTGCAGGACGGTTATGTCATTAACACGTCAGATCCCAGCCCGTGTCCTTTTCAACTAAGCCGGCTCATTAATAGAGCTCAAAGTGTTTCTCAGGGACATGGGAACATGGAAAAACAGCTATAATCTGTAACTGTGATTCGCCCACACTGCTGCAATCGATGATGGTGTGTTAAAAACAGACACCTGTATCTGCTCGTGTGTTCCTCAGTGGATCTGTAAGAAGCGGTGTCAGTTTTCAGAGTTTGACCTCAGGGTCTGTGACTCCTGTTACTGGATCCGTGTCAGAGATAGCATGGACACATTAAAGGCATGTGCACTTGTGTGTGTGAGGGGTGGAGATTTTATGGGGTCTGGACACTTTGTTTCTTTGTTTTTAAATAAGATACAGTTCACCCTTGTGAAAGATAAAAGCTGTGAGTGGATTTGGTCTTTCAGATTGATTGTTCATTCTGAGAGTGAATTTCTATGTTTTCAATGAGACTCTCCCTGAATGCTTCAAGATTGAAGATAATTGCATTACAATATTTATGAGAATTTGAACATCATTTATGATTTATAATAAATGTGTGGATGTTTTGGCTGCTGCTAAATGTGCGCCCGAAACAAGTTTTACTACCCGAAGACCCTTGAGTTTAAAATACCCCACATTTATTAATTTAGATGTGAGGGCAGGGATTATATCCAGTCAACTTGCAAAAAGACCCAACAAGGAGCAGAGGCATTTTATACTAAATTAAATGTATGCATTAAGCAGACACTTTTATCCAAAGTGACTTACAGTGCATTCAGGCTCTCAATTTTTACCTATCATGTGTTCCCGGGGATTCGTACCCCCAACCTTGCGCTTGATAACGCAGTGCTCTACCAATTGAGCTACAGGAACACTATATCATTATATCATTCAGAAGTGGTTCAGACATGACATGCATTATGAGCTGAGGTCATTTTATTATGTGAGAAGGAAGAAACAGTGAGAGTGATATAAAATAGAGTTGTGAAACCAAAACAGCTATGTAGAAAATGGGAAATTATACATTTCAGCATCATCATCCAGAAACAGTCGAGCACAGAATCCTGCTATTAGCCAATCAGAATCAAGCGTGGCAGAGAGCTGTCTAATAAAGTGACAAATGCATTTGTGATATTGCACATTTAATTTTGGTTAGGTCTAACAATTTAGCCAGTATTAATTTAATTTCTTAAAGTTGCAATGAATTGGAAGTGGCGGACAGTGAATACAGTCATTATTTTAGCTTTCTTTCTGTTGTTCTTTGGCGATGCATGGTTCAGACTGGAGTGGCTGTGGCACGAGGAGCTCAAGCAGCGAGGGAAGGACACGGCGTCTCTGTCTCGGGTGTTCTGGAGGTTCTGTCAGACCCGGATGCTGGTGGCCATCTTCTCTCTGCTCATCACCATGGTGGCTGGATTTGTTGGACCTGTAAGTTGTTGGGTTGCATTCTGACCTTTGTCCTGTTTCCCTTATCTAGACAACAGGAGAATGTTTTAGAAATAGTTTTTTTTTTTTTTTCTCATGCCATCTGTGACCCCAGAGCACAAAACCAGTTTTAAGTCTCTGGGGTATATTTGTAGCAATAGCAAAAAAAAAAAAAAAAGACATTGCATGGGTCAAAATTACCGATTTTTCTTTTATGCCAAAAATCGAAAGATTATGTTCCATGAAGATATTTAGTAAATTTCCTACCATAAATATATCAAAACTTAATTTTTAATCAGTAATATGCATTGCTAAAAACTTCATTTGGACAACTTTAAAGGCAATTTTCTCAGTATTTAGATTTTTTTGCACCCTCAGATTCCAGATTTTCCAAGAGTTGCATCTCTATATCAAAATATTATTTGATCCTAATAAACCTTACATTAATGGAAAGATTATTTATTCAGCTTTCAGATGATGCATAAATCTAAATTCCGAAGAAGTATACACTTAAGACTGGTTTTGTGCTCCAGGGTCACACTTTTCATAATGACCACAGACTTACAAGAACCAAAATGACAAAAAGCATTATTTAAGTGTGTGTATTATATTTACTAATCTATAATTACTATATTAACTTACTATAACTACTCTAGATAGGTTATACCCTATTTGCAAACTCTAAATGAAAATTGAGATTTTCCATTCCTTCTCTTACTTCAGACTAGGATTAATCCACAGTATTGTGGCATGTTTCTGGATTTTCCGTGCATGGTCCATGCTATTCATATTATTCACGTTATTGCCTACTGCTTTATTTCTGTTGCCAAATGAGCTTAGATCTTTATTCAGCAAGAGTGATTTAGTTTGGATTAAAAAAAAACAAACACATTTTTGATCTTATTAGTTTCACTATGAGGGGATTTATTTTGGTGTAGCTGGGAGTTTCTTACTGAAATGCTGTTGGGAACGCAGCTGTTAATTTTATTTCCCCACACAAGTTCGCACATGCCCCTGACAGCACTCGCTTAATAGCATTATCAGGGATTACATGTTACAAAATAGCACACTTATTTCCCTGCGTTGATTTGCTTAGTGTTGCATGGGTCAGCCATTGTCTCAGCAGCTCGTGCATTTATTTGCTGTACATTTAAGTGCTATTTTAAAGGCAGAAATTAAAATACTATAACAATTTAAATTAAGTGTTTTATTATTTGAATGTGTTTTAAATTGTATTTTATGTGTGTGTGACGGCAAAGCTTGGATGATCAAGAAATATTTCTTATTATTATCAATGATATGTTTTGTTTTTCAGTACTCCCTGATGAGTAGAGAGAGCAACAACAGCATTTATTTAAAATAATTATTTTATAAATGTCTTTTAGCATCACTTTTAATCAATTTAATGGGCCCTTACTGAATAAAACTATTTATCGTTTTTAAAAATACGTATTTGGTCAGAGGCTTAAGAACATTTTAAAAGTGAGGATGAAAAGTTTTTTTCAGTTTCATTTCTTTTAAATAAATTTTTTCAGAACAGAATTTATTTAAAATATATATTTTGTATAAATTTAGTTTACCATCATAAAAAAAAAAATTAATTGTCCTTCCTGAATTATTATTATTATTTTTATTTTTTTTATGAAACGTATTTGAAACCATCATTTAAAACAAATTACGTGTCCTTCCTGAATAAAAATATTTTTTTTTTTTTTTTTTTTTTTTTTTTTTATGAAACGTATTTGGTCAGAGGCATAAGATCAATTTGAAAAGTGATTGAATACAAAAAATTCATTATTTTTTAATGAATAGAGAGAATAGCATTTATATAAAATATATCACTTTTATAAATCCCTTTACCGTCACTTTTAAACAACTTAATGTGTCTTTACAGAATAAAAAGACTGATCTTTTTCAGAAAAAACTAAACAATTGTCAGAGTCATAAGATCAATTTGAAAAGTGAGTGAGGAAGAAAAACTTATTTTTTTTTCCTTTTCTGTCAAGTTTTTATGACCTATGAGCATCCAGGACCAGATCTGCCCGATAATTAGAATGAGAATATTTTGAAACAGAGTCAAAGACTTGTGAGAGTTGATCTCACGACCCCAGCGCAAGTCAGAGGATGTTCTGATGCCATTAAACCTCAAAGCTCGTGTAATTTTTATCCTGTTAAAAAAAAACTCTTTGTGCAGCTGTGTCCTCCCTCAGCATCATCCAGGCTGTGTGCTGTTGTTGTCAGGCTCTGCTGATCCGAGCCCTGCTGGAGTACTCTCAGTGTGCAGAGGTGAAGCTGCTGTACGGCTTGGCTCTGGTCGCTGGGATTTTCCTCATGGAGCTGACACGTTCCTGGTCTCTGGCTTTCATGTGGGCTGTCAACTACCGCACGGCTGCACGCCTCCGGGGAGCCGCGCTCACTTTCGCCTTCCAGAAGATCCTGCGTCTGCGCAGCACTAAAGACATCAGCACTGGAGAGGTGACCTGTGTGTTAATACTCTAAACTGTTCATTAGGAGCAGTTTTGCACTTTTGTAAACAAGCTTCGATTGGCTTCTCGGGTCATGCCTTATTTACTTAGAGTAACGTCTTCATGGGCGAGTTTAAGCCCACTCTTTATGATCAATTTGGGCTTGTGTTTGTGAGTGCCAGCGCTGATGTTTAAGTTTCGATGATGACTCTTTCAGCTTGTAAACATCTGCTCCAGTGATGGACAGCGTCTGTACGAGGCCGTCTCGGTGGGCTGTCTGCTGGCCGGAGGGCCTCTCGTTGGGATTTTGGGTCTGTCATACACCGTCTATTTCTTTGGACCGACTGCACTCGTGGGATCGGCCATTTTTGTCATCTTCTATCCCACCATGGTGAGATAAGCACATCTAATATTTTTGTTAATATGAAGAATATTCATCCACCCAAATTTTTTCTCGCATGTGACTTGTGACGTTTCTCAAAAGACATTGAGAAAAGATTTATTTTGATCTGAGACATGTATGTGGCAATAAGTGTGATATTATGCAATTGTGTTTTGTAATGTGACTTCAGTTTCAAATAGTAATGTCAGAATTCATGTGATTTCTAGGACAATCGCCCATAAATGCGTGAATTGAATCATTGGCATGAAAAATTTACTTATTTATGATTTGCATAGAATATTCCATTTTATATGTGCGTGTGTGTGTGTGTGTGTGAGAGTGTGTGCAACCCTAGCTTAAACCAGCCTTAACTTGATTTAAAACCAGCCTGACTAGACCTAGGGACCTGGCTAGACCAGACACCAACTTTTTGTGTTTTTTAATGTAATTTTTTCTGCCATTCTGGCAGAGGATGAATATGCATTTTCAGTAAGCCCGTCTGCTGTTTTTGTTCAGATCACTGCGAAAATCTAAACGAAACATAGCAGGGATTTTTCTTTTATCTGTAAGCATAGTATTTACCACAAGCACTTCTAATGACTCAAACCTGTGTCCTGTTTTCTGAGTAACATTAAGTATATCTCTATATATTTTTTCGACGACGCCACCATGACCAATCAGACAGGGCTTATGCTTATAACAGTAGCCTGGCGGATTATACGCTTTAAAACCAAAATAATAATTTAAGCTAGGTTTCCGTAAGGCAGATATGATTTCGCCTTGAATTTGGTAACACTTTAGATTAGTGAGCACATTGTATTCACTATCAACTAAAAGTTTTTTCCTTATTAAACTCCTGATTTGTTGTTTATTGGCAATAAGTATAAGGTAGTCGTTGTAGTAATTATTTTTAGGTTTTGGGTAGGGTTAAAGGATCTAGAATATGGTCATTTATTAATATGTGCTTTATAAGTACTAGTAAAACAGCCAGTGTGCTAGTAATATGCATGCTATAACTAGTGAATAGTGTTCCCTAATCTAAATTGTTACCTAAAATTGATACTTTTAAGTACAAATGCTTGCCTCGGTCAGTTTTACTCATGGGGTTTCCCTTTGAGGCAGAACACACTATAGCGTTGTGTCTGAGTGTGCTTCACATTTGAATTATTTCCTGCAGATGCTGGCTTCCCGCTTGACAGCATATTTCCGTAAAAGGTGTGTGGCTGTTACAGACCGGCGCGTCCGGCTGATGAACGAGATCCTGGGCTGTATTAAGTTCATTAAGATGTACTGCTGGGAGACGGCGTTTGCCAGCAACATCCAAAGTAAGACAGCACTACAACCACTCAAACAGCAGCACTGACTCAGCCAAACAGGAAGTGAGCGTATAATGATGATGCGTAGATGTCATAGTTTCCATGGAGATCAAAGGATCATCTCTGTGGCTTTGCATTGCATTTAAAGGAACAATCTCAAGTTTCCTAATCCGCTGTCTTGGCTCTGTCCTTCCTCATTCGTCCGTCGCTGAAATGTCCCGATAGTCCCTGAGCTTTCAAATTAACTTACAAAGCATTTAGCGCTCTTTCTTTCATAATACCTTTGGACAGCTTGACTTTGTTGAATGTTAAATAAGTACAATTTAGGGATGTGGTTCTATACTACCATTCAATAATTGTTTTTAATCAATTAATGCTTAAATTCAGCAAGGGCAAATTAAATTGATCGGACACGACAGTAAAGATATTTAGAATGTTACAAAGAGTTCCATTTCAAATAAATGTTGTTCTTTTTAACATTCTATTCATCAAAGAATTCTGAAAATAAATGTATCAATGTCTCCACAAAAAAATACTGTTTTTAACATTGATAATTAGGAGTTTATTTTGCACCAAATCAGCATGTTATAAATAAATGCAACCTTGGAGGTGCTTTCAAACACATTAAAAAAATCTGTAACACTTTACAGTAAAGTTCCATTTGTTAACATTACTTAGCTACATTAGTTAACATAAACTAATAATGAAAATTACTTCTAAAGCATTTATTTATCTTAGTCAATGGTGATTCCAACATTTACTATTGCATTATGAAAATAAAAAGGTTGATTTAACATGGACTAACAATGAACAGGTATATTTTTATTAACTAACATTAAAAAAGTTGAATTAATAATATAGCAAATGTGTTGCTCATTGTTAGTTAATGCTAGTTGATGCATTAAATATAGTTACCAAATAGAACCTCATAGTAAAATCTTACCAACCCCAGAATTTGAATGGAAGAGTTTCCTCATAGTACTTAAATCACCCTTAAAAATATAGGACGTTCATTGCATAGGAAGCAGAATATAAAATCTAGTGCAGTAATCATGATGATATAAACCAACGTTTTGATCAGTATATTTATTCATCAGTTTTTAATTCAAAACCACTTTTGCTTGAAAAAGGCGCTTGAACTATCCTTTCTTTAACGTCATAGGAAATATCTAACCAAGTACCATGTAAGTTGTGTCTTAAATGTTAAAAAACTTTTAGTATGCTGTGTATATGGAGAAAACTGATAATTTAACCCTTTTAACTGGGATGCGCTACTCCAGTTATCTATTTTATGTAGCTTAGCAGTAAATTAGCAGTAAATCTTCTGTTTATACCTTTTTTTGCATGCACTTATAAATAAAATATCACAAGCTGCATGGATCAACATCTTCTAAATATGAATTATGTAGATCAAGCAAAGTTTTCAGAGATAACGTCCAGCGCTTCTGGTTGTTTAGACCAGCAGAAAAACGCTTTGGCTGTAAGCCACAGAGCAGCGCTGAATTAATGTGCCAGCTTGCGGCCAGTCGGGAGCCAAATATTAGTGCAGCAGAGGGAGAGGAAATGAGACACTTGGACACCAGCCAGTGTCTCAGCATCACATCTACTGCAACATCCCATTAATGATTATGATCTCTCTTCCATTACTGTTGCACTTCTCAGTGTAGCTGCCGGATTGAACATAGTAAGGCTCCTGTAAATTGGAAACTGTGTTGTAGGATGGAAACACAATTCACACAGCAGGTTTTCCGTCTTATTTCGAGTGCTAAATATGTTTCTGTTCATGCATAGTTACGTTTTAAATGAGAATAACTAATACGTTATAAAAGTTGCACGCTTAAATCTTCAGAAGTCATTTTGAATTACATTTTGAAAGCGTTGTCTATAATTCAGCCGGGATGCTGACGTATAGAGTGATTAAATAAATGACATTCATCAATTAAATGTTTTGCAAATTTGTAAAGTTGATAATTCAAATGAAAAATGCAAAATAGAAATGAACCATGAATGTGTTATATAAAGTGGTCCACATAAAGTTTTCTGAATGCTTCTGGTCACAGGGTTTTTTTCTAGATTGATGCCGTGGCTTTTAAGGTCGGGTTGAATCTGTGGTTTCTGATTTTTTTTCGCTTGCTGGATTCTATGGCTGCAATATGCTGTGTTGTCCTGGCAGAACGCATATTTCAATGTAAAATAACTGACTGGAGCGTTGTTTTTCAGAGAAACAAGTGTGAACTTGGTATGTTTCCTCGCACAAACAAATCTGCAAAAAAATTTACATATAGCACCTTTTGTTAAAAACTAGTCTGACCAGTTAGATTATGTTTACCATGTTGTAATCTGTCTTACTTTTCAGATTCATATTAGGCAAGACTTAATGAACAACTGGATGACTAACTTGTAAGACTAGTCTTAATTATTTCATGCAACTGGCCCCCGGGACATTTAGAGACTCTCACCTGTGGACATAGTGATTGAACATGAGTCCTGTGTGTGTCTCCAGGGGTCCGGTCTGAAGAGAGGAGGGTCCTGGAGCGAGCGGGCTGTGTTCAGAGCCTGACGGTGGGTGTAGCTCCAGTGGTGGTGGTGATAGCCAGCGTGTGCACCTTCACTCTTCACATGGCTCTGGGCTATGATCTCACCGCAGCACAGGTAAAGCCATGCTAGTGCTGTTTGCTTTCTGCCTGAGGCTCGTAAACAACTGCAAGCTCGAACTCACAGAGACCTGTTTTAATTTCTGTCACACCTTGCAGGCCTTCACCGTCGTTGCTGTTTTCAACTCCATGACCTTTGCTCTAAAGGTCACGCCTTTGGCGGTGCGTGCTTTATCCGAAGGCTCCGTGGCCGTGAAAAGATTTCAGGTCAAAAACACACCCACATCCACAAATCAACCAAAAACTACTGTTCTGACATTATTTTCTAACCGTCATGTTTTTTAGTAGAGTGCAAAAGGAGAAAGTCTGAAGAATGTCCATGCAGCTCTTTTCCAATATAGCGAGCAAATGGGGAGTGGGACTCCAAAAATGACAAAAAGCACCATAAATGCATCATAAAAGTGGTCCTCGTATAGGTTTCCTGTAGCTGTGCCATAGTATAACACCAAAAATCTATAACCCTAGTCCTCTAAATAAGCAAAGGGCCTATTAGTATAATTCAGTTTTCTGGACAAAGGTCATCTTTCATGTGTTAAATCATTACTGATTTTTATAAAGTACATTTATAAAAGTAATTTTACATTTATATACGTATATTTTTAGTAATATTTCAAGATGAACATTTACTGAGATCTTATTAAAGATATCACAATATGCTGATGATGATCTGACTTATCAAAACTTGCAAACAAAAGCTATGCCCCGCCTCCGGTTCTTCTGATTGGTCCACTGTTTTGGAACTGACATTGATGAGTGGAACTGACTGTAGTAGTTAAATTTTGTATAACTTGTCTGTCCAGTGCATTTACATAGCAATAAAATGGAAAAATAGTGCACTGGAATTGAAAAACTAGTTCTGTGTGAACGGCCCCTTACTCACACTCAAGTGGTTTCAATCCAGTTTGAGTTTCTTTTATCTATCGAACATAAAATAACATATATTGAAGAATGTTGTTGAACAGGCCGTTAATAATCCCCATTGACTTCAATGCAATTGTTTTTTCGAGACAACGAGAACCATAAACAGTCCCAGTCCTCATTCACTTTTATTATAATTAAGATATGCATATTCTGCAGTATGTCTCCTTATGTGTTCACAGAAAGTCATTCGTGATTGTAATAACAGCATGGAGAGTAAATGATGACAGACTTAACGTGAGAACCTTCACATCAAAGTGTTTACCAAACAAGTTTGGGATTCCCAGATTTAAAGCGATAGTTCACCCTCATGTTGTGTTTCAGACCTTGTATTAGTTTATTTCCTCTGTTGAACACCAAAATAATGGTGGAAACCATTCAGGACCCCTCTGACTTCCAAAGTATGAAAAAATAATATTATGGAAGTCAATGGGGACTTGCAACTGTTGGTTTTGGAACAACATGTGGGTGAGTAAATGAAGGCAATTTCTGGGTGAACCGTCCCTTTAATGCCTCTTATTGTGCCCACAGAAGCTCTTCTTGATGGAGGACAGGGAGCTGATCTCAAGCAAAACGGAAGATCCCTATAATGCGGTGGAGTTTAAAGACGCCACACTGGCCTGGGAGAAGACCTGTGGCTTGCCAAAAAAAAGACGAGGGCAGCAAAAAAGAGGAGGTATGAAGAGAGTCCTAAAGAGGGAGAAACTGAGCTTGTACATCACCACAGAGAACAGCAAAGAGGAGAGCGAGGAAGCCAACGCAGAGCACCTCCTCACACACATGGAGCAGGAGAGCCCACAGAGCACCATCTCCTCCACACAGAGCATCCGACCCCCGCTGCACAAAACCCTGCACCGCATACACCTCTGCATCCGGAAGGTACTGCCATACATTATTACCAGTCCATGTGTGGATTTACTGATTACAGTGTCAACGATCAGATGCGTTTTCAACATCTCTCTTCATATATTCAGAAAAAAACTAGGTTTTCATGGGAAGCCCAAGTGTTGCATGCAGCAAACAGTTCATGAATACAGTATTTATGAACGGAACGTATCTGTGATGTAATTTGCTGGCCTGTTTTCTGCGCTGTACACCCAGGGGTCACTGCTTGGGGTTTGTGGAGGAGTCGGCAGTGGAAAGAGCTCGCTGCTATCTGCTCTACTGGGACAGGTAAGGAATTACATGCACTACTGTTCACAAGATTGGGGTCAGAGGGAATGCTGTGTGTTTTGTTTGTGTGTTTGTTTGAAGAAACAAAGCAAGAAGGATATCGATACTTACATCCAGCAAGGATGCATTGCATTGGTCAAAAATGACAGTAAAATCATTTAAAAGTTTTTAGATAACTTTTTTTTTTTTTTTTTAAAAGCTGCACTTTTGAATTTCTAATGATCGAATAATCCTTAAAAAAAAAAAAAGTTATTTCAGCTTTTTTCCAATTAACAAAACGTTTTAAATAGTTAACAGTAAAACTTCTGGTAAATGGCAGATTAAAATTATATTCTGTTATTTCTGAATTTATAATTATATATATATATATATATATGTATGTATGTATGTATGTATGTATGTATGTATGTACACATATGTAAACTAATTGGGAACTTCTTATTGTGAATCATTTGAGTCAGTTCGGGAGTTCGGAGTGGGATCGCAAATCATTTGAGTCAGTTCGAGAGTTCGGAGTGCGAATCATTTTAATCAGTTTGGGAGCACGGAGCGGGATCGCGAATCATTTGAGTCAGTTTGGGGATCGCAAATCATTTGAATCAGTTCGGGAGTTCGTAGCGGATTCGCGAATCATTTGAGTCAGTTCGGGAGTTCGGAGCGCGATTCATTTTGATCAGTTCGGGAGCTCGGAGCAGGATCGCTAATCATTTGAGTCAGTTTGGGGATCGCGAATCATTTGAATCAGTTTGGGAGTTCGTTTTGGGTTCGCGAATCATTTGAGTCAGTTGGAGAGTTCGGAGCGCGAATCATTTTAATCAGTTCGGGAGCACGGAGCGGGATCGCGAATCAGTCAGTTTGGGGATCGCGAATCATTTTAATCAGTTCGGGAGCTCGGAGCGGGATCGCGAATCATTTGAGTCAGTTTGGGGATCGCGAATCATTTGAATCAGTTTGGGAGTTTGTTTCGGGTTCACGAATCATTTGAGTCAGTTCGGGAGTTCGGAGCGCAAATCATTTTAATCAGTTCGGGAGCTCGGAGCGGGATCGCGAATCATTTCAGTCATTTTGGGGATCGCGAATCATATCAGTTTTTTTTTTAAATATCAAGCAGTTGAACTGTTTTCAACATGAATAATAATTGAAATGTTTGTAAAACAGCAGAGAAAATTCTGAACATTCAGTTTTGATCACAGCAATAAATTACATTTTAAATTTGATTCATATAGAAAATGGTTTTAAATTATAATAATATTATTATTTCATAATATTCCTGTTTTTATTTTATTTGTTGTAAGCATAACAGACTTGTTTATAAAAAAAAAAAAAAACTATTGCAACCATAGTCTTTCAATGGTTAAAGCTTTTATCTATGCAAAAAATGCTCTTTTTTATGTATTTATATATTTAAGGCTGTAATCACGAAAGACATAGAAGTTAAAATCATCAATGAATAATGTCTTAACTTTCAGTCTGTTTTTTCACAAAAAAAGTTACCGTTTGACTTTGGAAGACTTGCATACAAGTCATATGCTACAGTGTTACAGTATTTGTTGTCTTTGGAGCTTGACAGCTGTTGTTTTACAGAAAGGATGAGTGTTTCTCTTTATGAGTTCCACTGAGAGAATAACAGCATATGGGTTTGGCATGAAATTAGTGTAAATAATGAAAAACCTTGATTTTTTTATAACCACCCCTTTAACCATCATAAAGGAGCCTGGACATAAAGCAGCTGGTGCTCTCAGCAGATGTAAAGGTCTGATTCTCCTCCTTCTGTCTAGATGACCCTTCTTAGCGGCTCAGTGGCTGTAAACGGAGACTTCGCATATGTTGCTCAACAGGCCTGGATCCTCAACGATTCCCTCCGGGAGAACATCCTGTTCGGAAAAAGATACATTGAGGAGAAGTAGGGAGCGTATTCATGCATAAATGAGTTCTGCATAAAAATGACTTTAGCCTTTCTTTGAAAACTAAACTAGTTTTGTGCTCATCTCTCACAAGGTACAACGCAGTTCTGGAAGCCTGCTGTTTATTTCCTGATATTATTGAGCTGCCATATGGTGATATGACTGAGGTATCTGCATTATAACACTCATAATATGTGACTAGTTTTAAGGCGCTGGGGTGTATTTGTGGCAATAGCCAGCAATACATAGTACGAGTCAAAATTATCTATTTTTCTTTTATGCCAAAAATCATTTAGATATTAAGTAAAGATCATGTTCCATGAAGATATTATATAAATTTCATATCATAAATAAATCAAAACTTAATTTCTAACTAGTAATATGCATTGCTAAGAATTCACTTGGAGAACTTTAAAGGTGATTTTCTCAATATTTCGATTTTTTTGCATCCTCAGATACCATATTTTCAAATAGTTGCATCTCTGCCAAATATTGTCTGATCCTAACAAACCATGCATCAATGGAAAGATTATTTTATATGGCTTTGTGCTCCAGGGTCACCTATAATCTCTGACCTCGACAAACACAATCAAAGCACAAGGTCTTTCAAATCTCACTCGTATGCTATCTCTGTTTAAAAAAACCACAGTGTGATGATTACTGTGTCTGAAGTGAATGATCTGCTGTAGATAGGAGAGAGAGGAGCTAACCTGAGCGGCGGCCAGCGGCAGAGAGTGAGTCTGGCTCGAGCGCTGTACAGCGAGAGACCCGTCCTTCTGCTCGATGACCCCCTGAGTGCCGTCGACGCTCGTGTGGGATCACACATATTCCACAGCGCCATCCGCCGCATGGCCAAGAGCAGGACCGTCATCTTTGTCACGCACCAGCTACAGGCAAGAGGCTATGAATGCATTTGATGTAGTGCACAGACACAGCACAGACTGGGACAGGGGACACTGTACTGTACACATCCATTACAGTCTGTGGATTGAATACGGTTTGCACGAGATGAGCCATGTTTTATAGCAAAGGCTTGTTGTTAGCAGTCCCTTCAGCCATGACTATAACACAGCATGGCTTTAAATGCTTTAATGCACCTACAAAATCTTCTAAAAACTGTAGGCCAATACGCCAAATACACATTTAATGTTATAATGTTTAATTATTTTTGTAGTTGTTATATTAACATTTATTATATTATAAGACTTTATTATACTTTATAAGCTTGTATTTTCATTTTGGTTTAAGTTTTAGTAATTTTGTCACTTGCTTTTGTCTTTTTTATCTATTTTTTTATTATTATTATTATTTCACTTTTAGCAATTTTTGTACTTCAGCTTCAACTTAATTTGCCCCTTTAATTTTCATCAAATCATTTGAATCAGTTCGGGAGTTGGTAGCGTGTTTGTGAATCATTTGAGTCAGTTCGGGAGTTCGGAGCGCGAATCATTTTAATCAGTTCGGGAGTTCGTAGCGGGTTCGTGAATCATTTGAGTCAGTTCGGGAGTTCGTAGCGGGATCGCGAATCATTTGAGTCAGTTTTGGGGATCGCGAATCATTTGAATCAGTTCGGGAGTCGTAGCGGGATCGCGAATCATTTGAGTCAGTTCGGGAGTTCGTAGCGGGTTCGTGAATCATTTGTGTCAGTTCGGCAGTTCGTAGCGGGATCGCGAATCATTTGAGTCAGTTTGGGGATCGCGAATCATTTGAATCAGTTCGGGAGTGCGTAGCGGGTTCGCGAATCATTTGAGTCAGTTCGGGAGTTCGGAGCGCGAATCATTTGAATCAGTTCGGGAGTGCGTAGCGGGTTCGCGAATCATTTGAGTCAGTTCGGGAGTTCGGAGCGCGAATCATTTGAATCAGTTCGGGAGCTCGTAGCGGGTTCGCGAATCATTTGAGTCAATTCGGGAGTTCGGAGCGCGAGTCATTTTAATCAGTTTGGGAGTTCGTAGCGGGATCGCGAATCATTTTAGTCAGTTTGGGGATCGCCAATATATATATAAAAGTATATATTTATATTTTAAAAAAAATATTTGGCATTACATAGATAGATAATCTAAAAAAGAAAAAGTTGAGGAAATGTTAAAAAAAAAAATCCAAAAGCACTATTTAAAATATAAATAATGAAATATATCCAATAATTACTGTTACTGATTAAGAAAAAAATCTTAATTGAAAAAAAATGCATTACTGATGGCAGGTCATGCATCTCTTTAAATGAGCAAATGACATTTCTGGGTTAATGTAACATAAGGTCTCCTGCTGTACTTTCTGACACTCTTCTGTCCTTTCCTCGGGGTGTGTTTAATCTGCAGTTCTTGCCTGAGTGTGATGAGGTGGTGTTAATGAAGGACGGTCAGATAGCAGAGCACGGCTCACACGTCCAGCTGATGGAGAAAGGCCGAGACTACGCTGCCCTTTTCAACAGCGTGCAGCAAGAGGTGCGATACGCTGCCCGATGGGAAAACACCAGGGTCGCAGGGTCAAAAAACATCCTACATGTCCCACTGCAAAATTCATGAACCACGGGCTGCACAGCCATTTGTTGTGGATTTGAAATGTTAATTCATGCCGTGCTTTTGTAATTTACACGTGCATTGATCTGTAGGAGTAACTGTCGAGGGACATTGTCACTGATCTCTGTTTTAATGACCCAGCAGCCTTTGTTCTGGCTGATTTAATCAGTTGCGGGTTGCTCTTTACCAGGTCTCGCTCATTCTCTTTCTCTTCATCCTTCATCCAGAACCTAGTGAGAAAAAACCTAAAAAACAAGCCGGGGGTCGAGGACGAGAGCAGCCCGCAGTCCCTTCATGTCAGCCCTGCAGCCAAACCTCAAACTGAGAGCAAGAAAGGAGGTGAGGATGGTTTAGTCCATGCTACCCAAAAAAAACAAGCAAACAATAAACATTAAAAATGATAGAATGAGTATTTTTTGTACATGTTCAGATTGTCATGTTTTGTGATGATGCATTTGTGTTAATTTATTAATATTTATAAATACATTCCATGCATGTATGAACAACTATATTATAATGTAATTTATAAGCATATTATGGTAACATTATTAACATACATTTTTAAAAATTATACATTTTTACATTTTATGTTCATGTTTTGTAAATGCATTTTAAAATAAATTTATATATATATATATATTCATTCATATTATAATGTATTTAATTAGCATGTCATGTTAACATTAACAAATAAAATAAATTGTATAAAATTATAAATTTTGTCTATTCAGCTTTCTATGTTCATGATTTGTGGGTTTTGTGCATTTTTGATGATTTATCAATTTATAATCAGCTACAAAATAATTATTTGCAATCAACATATTTATATAAAAATGTGTGTGCATGTATGTATATGTGTTTATAATGTCAATATATCATGCTGCATTACATTAGAGTGTTTTTATCAGTTATAAATTAGTGTTTTTATCAGTTATTAGTTACAAATACACATTGTATTTGGCGCAGTCGTTGGTTTCCATTGAACTCTTTTGTGAGGTCAAGAAGATGAGTCACTTCTTTGTTGTTCTTCTCTCTCTCTGTTGTCTGATGTGGCCCTCACAGATCAGCTCATGCAGGCCGAGGAAAAGGGGAGCGGGGCTGTGGCCTGGCAAGTGTACTCTTCTTACATCAAGGCTGCCGGAGGACCTCTGGTCTTCATCGTGAACATCCTCCTCTTCCTCTTCACCACCGGCAGCATCGCGTTCAGCAACTGGTGGCTCAGTCACTGGATCAGACAGGGCAGTGGGGTAAGACAAAGGGAGGATTTAGCCAACAATAACAGCTGAACTCACTTTATCTTCCGTGGAAAACAAAAGGAGAAATTCTGATCAATATGAACGAATCACTGAATGAATCATTGAATGAATCATTCCCGTCATCCTATTCACTGGCATGATCTAACTCAAAATAATCATTTGCTTCCTCCTTCTTGCTCATGATCTCATGATCATGAGAATTAGGGTGGATTTCAATTATTTTGTGAAGGGTTACATACATCGGAATTCGATAATGAAAGGCTCTTTTGAACTGGTTTTGAACTGAATGATCAAAGTCGCTTGAGTTTGAATCAATCGGAGTTCCAGCGTAAATGACTCACTCAGTTGAATCGGTTTGTCTGTTCTTCCGCTTTTCACTCCTTTAGCTATTTGTCAGCGCTACTACTGGCTTAACTCACTAGTTTTATGAGATTAACTTACATGAGATAAAAAAGTATGATGCTAACAAATAAAACATCAAGAACTTGCTCTTCTGAAGACTTTGATTAAACCGCTCAGTTACTGTGGATTTATTCGTTTGGTCTCTTTACAAACATTTTGAAGCCTTTTTGAATCTTAGACAGAGATTTGATTAAATCAATCTTCATTTGTTTTTACGAAATTGAACTACAAGAGGGTGGGTGGTCTAAATGATAACAGAATTTGCATTTTAGAGTAAAATAGCCTTTTAAAATATATCACTTAAACAGTTTTTTGTGCCCTTATTTTTGAAGCTTGAAAGCTTCATTTCACATTCGCTTTACCTGCAAGGACAACAGAAAGAGGTCATAATCCATCATTTTGGTTTTCACAAGTTTGGAAACGACCAAAAAATGATGCAAGTTGTTATTTAGGGTGAATTATTCCTTTAAGGCGACAGACCACCCGCTTTAATCGCAGTTTTGATGCTTAGCCAAAACGAACATCAATCCCGAAACTAATTAGAAGTGCCAGACTCCACACGATTTACTCAGAGGGACAATCACGGCAACAGATGTTGCAGTTAACTCGCATTCTGCAAAATAATTGAGATTGGGACTAGTTACACGCAGTTCAGCTGGTTTGTTGGGAATCTCCAGGGAAGGATCACGTTTTCAAGGTGATGTTGCTTTGTCCCTGTAGAATTCCTCCGTGCTGCTTGGGAACGAGACCACCGAGAGAGACAGCATGCGACTGAATCCACACATGCAGTACTACTCCAGGGTGTACGTCCTATCCATGGGGGCAGCGCTCTTCCTGAAGACGGTGCGAGGGCTGGTGTTCGTCAAGGTAATCTGGAGTTTATTCGTCATTGCATGAGATTCCTCAGTCCAGGCTTCCTGTCTCCATTACACACTGCTGAATTTTTCATCAAAGACTTAAGTCCTTAGGCAGATGCATTTCTTCTTTGCTCATGCAGTATTCATCACTGCCTGAATCTACCTGAGAGTAGCAGGTTAATCTGTCAGGGGGGCTTCGCAATTAATTCATTTCTCCCACGGCGGTGTAATCTGGGACACGGTATGCTCATAGCACAGAGTAAGGATTTGTGAAATGTACTAAAATAATATATATCTCGATATGTTTTAGGATTTTTTCCGGTACCAATAATTAAACTATGTTTTGCTTAGTGTGTCGTAATTTCAGTGTTGTGGGGTAATGTGAGTTGCGCAATCAGATTACTTTTTTTGAAGTAACTATTAAAGTAAACGCACAAAAACAGATTCAGCATTCCTCAAAATCAATAAAAACGATGCAAACTCATTACGCAAACTTGCATTATTTAAAAGAAAATGTAATAACATAAATATCCTTTATGCATTTAATCCATTTAATCAATGTCTTTCTGAGTTTCTCTGAGATGCATAAATGTTGCGCTCCGGCTTTAATTGAAACTACATTCATTGGCGAAACAGCGACAAACTGACAATAATTGTGTCTAAAGTGTTACTCGATATTAGCTTCTTGTTTGTTGAAATATGAAATCAGTATCACATTGGCTCTCACAGACTGACGTGGCACTCTTGTATGTGTTATAATAACTTAACTATATCATATATTATAAATATATATTTAACTGCGTTCTAATAGGATTCATCACACAGTCAATGCTTCTGGACTCTCAAGACATGTTTGTTCTTTTGCAAAGTGAGTGACACACTCGATAATGTAAGCTCGCATATCATTAAAACAGAAATACTGCACATACTTCAGTTTCAGTTTCGTTTCCACACCGAATCCTTGCTCTGCAGTCCATGACATAGTGCTGCTTTCCTCTCTCTTTTTTTCTGCTCTTTAATTGAATTTGCCTGCAGGCTAAATCCATTTATCTGTCCAGTGTCTTGACTTTCAGCTGGAGGGGTTGAGTATACATGTCCCCTCAGGACCCCGTGCCCTCTTCTCCATTAAGCAAAGCTGACAGCACATTAGAGAGGTTATGTGTCTGTGTAATTGTCTGTCACTTGTATTCACTAATTCCTCTGTGATGGCTAATCTTTTTTGTTTTATCCAGAGGTAAGATTGCAAATTTGGGAACTCTGCATAATCCATTAATGGAATGAATTTGTCCTCTTGTGCCAGAAAGCATCCAATCCAAATGGTAACATGTTCCCCCATGAGCATAACATGAGGAATTTAGTTATGAAGGCATGTCTGGCATATTCGCAATAGTCTCCCGACACATATTTGAGAATATTTGTACTTATGTAACTGTGTGTTCATATGAGCTGCTGCAGTGATGACGTTACAATATCAATCATGTCTTTTTAAAAATAAAATAAGTCTTAGGCTCACCAAGGCTTCATTTATTTGATTAAAATTACAATAAAAATAGTAATATTTTGAAATATTATTACCATTTAAAATAACAATTTTAAATTTTAGGGTATTTTAAAACATAATTTATTCCTGTGATGCAATGCTGAATTTTCAGCCGTCTTCAGTGTCACATTTCTGATTATGTTGAAAACAGTTGTGCTACTTCATATTTTTGTGGAAACATTTTATTTTTCAGGATTCTTTGATGAATAGAATGTTCAAAAGAACAGCATTTATTAGAAATAAATTTTTTTGTATCATTATCAATGTCTTTACTGTCACTCCTTACTTTAATAAATCCTCACTTAGTGAAAATATAAATTTCTTTGGGAAGAAAAAATACTTGATACTTAACACAATACTAAACCAATGCACTTGTATGTACTCATATTTAACTAATATTAAAACAGATTCAGTATTCCTCAAAATGAATAAAAACAATGAAATACAAACTCTGAATATTACACAAACCAGGCTTTTTCATTTGCCAAAAATAACTTTTTTATATATAAAAAAAAAAACAAGCAAGCCCAACCCAGACGAGAAAAAGTAACGCAAAAGTAATGTAATGCATTACTTTCCATAAAATGAACATGATTAGTTACTTTTTTCTTTGAGTAATGCAATAAAGTTATGCAACACTTTTAAAAGTAACTTTCGTCAACACTGATAATAAATGTTATATGTGTTCGATAACTTTCATTTGCACCAAAAAAGCTGTTGACGTGGTCTCTGTCCTCCTTCACTTATTGTTTCTAACCAGATGTATCAGGAGGGAACAACTGTGAACATTGTTTGAGCTCTTTTGCTATTCTGAAAAGGGCCGTCCAAACCGATATTCCAGGAAATATCGGTTGGAATATCGGTTGTCAAAGAATGAAATTCACCTATTTTCCTGAAGATGTGGGTAATGTCTCATGCAGGGCCTTACAGAGCAGAAGCATTCCTGTATATTTGCAAAGGTTTTCCCCCATATAAATCTAGCTATTATAGCTGTGTAAATGTTTGTGTAACCTAACTAAAGAATTATATAGGTTAAATCAGCAGCTCATTTATTAGCATTCGTTGCGTCTGGGTGCATGCATTATTAACAGTGTTGTGTGTGTGTTGTTTTGTTGTTGTTTTTGCAGTGCACTGTGCGGGCAGCCTCGGTTCTGCATGATAAACTATTCAAGACTCTACTTCTGAGCCCCATGCGCTTTTTCGACACAACACCGCTGGGACGCATTCTCAACCGGTTCTCCAGGGACATGGATGAGGGTGAGCAACCTCTCTTTATCTCTTTTCACAAATCCATTCACATGCAGGATGACGGGAAGCGTTTTGATGTCTCTGTTCTTCCTCTGTGTGTAGTTGACGTGCGTCTGGCGATGCAAGCCGAAATGCTGCTCCAGAATGTGACATTAGTGCTGTTCTGTCTGGGCATGGTGGGCGCTGTCTTCCCCTGGTTCCTGTTCTCCATCATTCCTTTAGGACTGTTCCTCTTCATCGTCAACCGCATCTCCAGGTTCGGTCTTACAGATTTTATTGGGTCAAACACTTGAGCTGTGTCACTGTAAAAAGTACAAGTAGAACCAAATATATGGGTCAGGCTGATTAATCAACAAATATGTGGGTTCAATATCTGCTAGAAACATTATAGACATTATGGATAATAAACATTATCTCTATATTCTCTATGAATAATATGATTGCATTGTTTTACAATGTTTTTCTTATGTATTAACCAAATTTAACAAAAAAATCGAAGTATATTTTTAAATGTAAATATAAATTCAAATAAATATTAATAATCGAAATATTTAAATTAGTTATTATGTGTGTATGTGTAAAGTTAATAAGTTAAGTTTAATATATATATATATATATATATATATATACACACAAACACACACACACAGTTAATATAGACTGCAATTGTTTTTAATAAAACAACTATTGAAGAATGTTTTTATTGATTGACCTGATTTCAGTTTTCTACCTTTAAATTTAATGTTTACTGAAAAAAAATTATTGCCATTTGTTTGTAATTGCAAAGAATTTCTAGAACAATTTTGTAATATTATAAATAATTTTAAATAAGCAATTATAATATAAATTATTATTATTATTATTATTAGTATTATTATTATTATTATTAAATATGTCTGAAAAGACAACAGAACCACCATTATTCATGCATTTTCATAGTATTTGTCTTTTTTGCGCTTGGGCTCTTTTTAACAAAAGTATGATTTATTAACATTATTCACAAGCAATGCATTTTTCATATATGCACTTATATGCACTGAAATCAGCCTGAGTTCTCATCAGTACTGGCCTGGCTCTGTCTGACACCGCTGACTTGTGACAGACCCCATAAAGCCCCGTATAAATCAGTTCAGAAGCCAGAAATGACTGCAGCTCGGCCAGGAAGATCCCCTCAGTCTCACTGTTATTGAGCCACTAACCGTCACATCACAGACAGCTCTGTGAGCCGCACAGATAAGCAGATGAGATGAGCCAGAGCTTTGATCAAAACTCAGCCGTATATCGCCGCTCGTATTCTCAGACTGGCTGACTTTTTGTCAGGGCCTGGAAAATATATATAAATATACTTTTCCGGTTGTCCTTTTTACCCAAAGGGTTCTCATTCGTGAGCTGAAGCGCCTGGAGAACATCAGCCAATCCCCTTTCACCTCTCATATCACCAGCAGTCTGCAAGGCCTGTCCACGATCTATGCTTACGGCAGGGGGGCTGACTTCATACACAGGTAATATTCACACTACAGGATGCCCTCCATGACTTTTCTCTGAAACAAACACTGAAGTGAAACTTTACTTGAGGTCTTTATATAAACTGGCCTCAGAAAGTTTGCACAAACTTCAAACAGTGCATGGATGCCACACTCACAAATGGCATTGCATCAGAAAATCATGGAAAATGACAAACCTAGTGGCTTTTCAAGAAAGCATTTCACAAATAGAGCAATAAGCCTCAAGAAGCCATGGATTTATAACAGTTTAGGGGCGTTGTTAGGTACGATGTGAAGCGGGTTGCCTTTAAACCCCTTATTATTAGCTAGTTATAAATTTACTATAAACCACGGCTTCACAGGGTTTATTGCTTTTAAAACATGGTTATTCCACATACGTAGTAAGGTAAAACAGAGCAAATACAGTATAATGATATTAATAAAAAAAAGTATTCTTCCACCAAACAATGTAGTTCCTCGGAATCAGCTGTGGTTGCAACAAAGTGGTTGCCAAGCAACAAACAAACAAATGTAAATGTAAACAAACGTGAACATGGCTTAGCCAATCAGAATCCATGACGGAATTCTCAGTTTTATGAATAAAAATCTAATAATGAAATAAATTTTTTTATTCAATTCAATTCAATCATATTTTAACAAATTTAAGCATCTTGTATTTATATATTTAGATACAAGATGCTTATAAACTTAAAAAAAAAAAGTACTTTGGTTAAATATTGGATATATTCCACCAGGAATCAAGCCCTGCTGGACACAAACCAAGCGTGTCACTATCTGTTCAGCTGTGCTATGCGCTGGCTGGCTGTGCGTCTGGACCTCATCAGCATTTCTCTCATCACCACCGTCGCGCTCCTCATCGTCTTCATGCACGGCCGCATTCCTCCCGCTTACGCCGGTCTGGCCATCTCCTACGCCGTACAGGTGCGCCACTCTCACACAATGTCTATATGACTGCGGACGCTTGTCAGGAAGTACTGTTACTGTGCCGTTATTAATTCGCATTGCTTACTATTGCTCAGTTGTTATTTACTCCGTTTTCTTTCCCTTCCCACATCCAGCTAACCGGCCTGTTTCAGTTCACCGTGAGGCTGCTTTCTGAAACCGAAGCCCGTTTTACATCAGTGGAGCGGATCAACCATTACATAAAGGTAGAAGCTTCTGTGACACATGTGCGCTGGTTGTGTCAATGGCAAATAGAAAGGGACGGACCGTTTGTTATTCAGTTGACACAGCGCACAAAAGACATCAGCTCTTTACTTTGCACAGGTGGCTGAGCCCAGCGGTCAGCGCTGCATAGTGAGCCTGCTACATCACGCTCAGCAGGCTTCATGGCACGCGTTTATTGCCCAACAGAGCATCTAGTGAATGACACAGCTTGTTTCAGGAGGCTCTTATCAAAGCAGAACAGTACAGCTGTCTTAGCTCCCACTCAAGTGGCAGAGAGCATTTTACAGTGATTAATGAAGCCAATAATGCTCTGACTGAGTTCTGAAGGACAAAGTATCCAACTTATCTAGCAATGCAAAAGAACATTTTTCTGTGAGACTACAAAATGTATTAGCTGCTATAGGTGAATAACTAGAAGAATAAAGAAGTACAGTAAAACCATTTGATCAATCTTGCTCAATTTATAAATCATATACCATACTGAACACAGCTGAAAATAGTCTACAGGCTTGTCTTGCATTATGATAATTAGATAGGTGACCACTTTTTTCTTCAGTAGAACAGTAAAGAAGATTTTAAGCTGAAACTGTGGCCCTTGGTGATTCATAAAATGCAATTTTTGAGAATAAAAAAGTGTATTATCTTTATTAAATTAACACTTTGGCTCCTGATGATGTACTGAGGTCTTAAGAAGAGAAACGATCAGTATGTGCAAGAAACTGAACATTATTTGCAGTATTATTACCTGAAATCCAGAGCTTCAGACAAACAGTTCGGTGGGATGTCTGGTTCACAAACAAATCATTAATTTGGTTCTTTTTGAGGAACTGCTTGAACCTGTTTACTAAAATCACACTCTGGAGAAGCTACGCAGAATGAGCCTGCTGGCTGTTGTTAAAAGAGTTTAATAACATAGACAAGTTTGCGATATCAAGCAGCATAACGGACTATTTTGTACATGCCTCACATGTTCAAGTTACTAATGCCTGCAGCTGCTCTTACGTTAAAAATAATGCGGATAATCATTATTCACTCAGAACCTGGAAAGCGAAGGTCCTCGAAAGATCTGTGCCTCCTCCGCTCCTGCTTCAAACTGGCCAGAAGAAGGACGAATCACCTTCCAGAATGTGGAAATGCGATATCGGGATGACCTTCCTCTGGTTCTGAAGAATCTCTCCTTTAGTGTTCTTCCAGAAGAGACCATTGGGATAGTTGGCAGAACAGGTTCAGGTACACCTGTCTACAAGGCTTCTTTATCCTATAAGAAGTCGTTTGTGTTCATCTCTACTGTGGGTCGTATTACTGGCGTGACACAGGTTGGTTGTTTCTTCAGGGAAATCTTCACTGGGCGTCGCACTCTTCAGATTGGTGGAGCTCAGCCGGGGATCAATCATCATTGATGGTGTCGACATCGCTCACATCGGTCTGGAGGATTTGAGGAGCAAGCTGTCAGTCATCCCCCAAGAGCCGGTTCTTTTCATTGGCACTGTCAGGTACGGTCCACGTCACTTTACTAAGACAAGCCATGTGTTATCCTTCCTGGAGTCACAATGATGCAATGCATTTCACTTACACAGTCACATACAAGTGCGTTCAAGTGAAACAGAATAAATGTACAAACTAAGCATTTTAATCCATCTGGGATTGATCGGATTGTGAAAAGTGGGCAGTTTTGGATCAGTAAGATTTTTAATGTTTTTTTTGTTTGTTTGTTTTTAAGAAGTCTCTCAGATGCTCAACTAAGCTGCACTTATTTAATCAAAAAAAAAAAATCTATATATTTGAAAACATAATTTATTCCAGTAATGTAAACCACACACTAAAAAATACTGGGTTGTTTCAACCCAACTTTGGGTCAAATATGGACTAGCCGTTGGGTTAAAATTTTACATAACATTTTTAACCCAAAAGTTAGCTTTGTCCAAATTTGACCCAAAGTTGGGTTGCAATAACCCAGCAATTAAGAAGCAAAGCGTAGTTTTCGCTGCTTAATATTTGTTTGGAAACTTTGATATTTTTACAGGATTCTTTGATTAGATAAAATATATATATATATATATATATATATATATAAAATATAGACATTCTTTGTGATAATATACATGACTGTTCAAAAGTTTATCTATAATTTTTAATGTTTTTTATGTATAGTTTTACTCAGCAAGGATATATTAAATTGGTTGGAAGTGATAGTAAAGAGTTATACTGTTACAAAAGATTTCTATTTTTAAAAAATGTTGTTCGTTTGCACTTCTTATTCATCAAAGAATCTTGAAAAAAGCATCACAGTTTCCAAAGAAATCACAACTGTTCTCAACACTGATAAAATAAATCAGCATATCCGAATGATTTCGGAAGGTAGACAAACATTTGTTTCGCCTTAAAGATAACTTCTTAATGAAGCATGTGCAGAAAGACTAGGGTCGGTTTATGCTAACTAAGTTGCTTATAAATCCAACAGATCAAATCTGGATCCCTGGGATCAATATACAGATGCACAGATCTGGGAAGCACTGGAGAAAACACACATTAAGGACATGGTGAGTGAGTCTGACTCAGTATTACCATTTTAAAATTGGCTTTGGTGTACCTGTGCCTGAGAGCTTGTCACGTGCTGATTTATTTTCAGGTAAGCCAGCTTCCTAATTCACTGCATTCAGAGGTGACGGATAACGGAGAGAACTTCTCTGTTGGAGAGAGACAGCTGCTGTGTGTGGCCAGAGCTCTTCTCAGACACAGCAAGGTAACGGTTGAGATCAGATACGCTTCTCAAACCATTGTTCTGGCAAAAGTGTTAAGTGTGTTATTTGCATTCTTGGTTGTTTTTCTCCTGCTGTTGTGAAGCACTGTTGAAGCTCAGCTGTTGTAAAATGGTGAAACATTGCCACCACTTGGCAGACAGTGTATAACTATTGAAAAATCACAAGTATTAGCTTTCTTTCCAAGGTCTTCTCTCGCGGATAATGTAAACATTTGCACACCATCTGTAATGATATGAGAACGGGACATTATGTAACGGATTACGTAAAGCACAGGAGTTACGTCAGAATCATTGATAAATGATTCCTCTGTTCTCAGCATTTTGTCTCCCAAGTACCCACATTGTGCACAAGAATATTAACAGGCTACCAATCCTAGCTTTGTTTTTTAAAAATCTATGGTTTCTGTAAAATATGTCACTAAATAATTTTTTTTTTTTTTGGTTTATGCATTTTAGCAGACGCTTTGGAAAGCGACTTACATTGCATTCAATCCATCATTTTTTCCTAACATGTGTTCCTTGGGATTTGAACCTCCAACCTTGCGCTTGCTAATGCAATGCTATACAACTTGAGCTACAGGAACAATTTAAAATATTACAGATATTTTACTCATAGTTTCTACTCTAATTTAGAGCATGGCGTAACTAGAGTAATGTGTATTCGTTATTAATAATATGGGGTTTGTTTGTTTGTTTGTTTGAAATAACTTGACTTTATAGCATGTGCATATAACAAGCTTTTCCGGGTTCTTAAAACAAAGAATTAAATGAAATGAATTACGGACTAATTTGTGTGTTTACACAAAATTACAAATTACTGACTAATTTGTGTGTTTACTTGATTTTTTGAAAAATGACTAGACAAGCCATTCAGTTTATCAGTTTCAGCTTGACATATGTCAACACACACACACACACACACACACACACACAAAAGAGCATGCTTTAAAAAACATTACAGTGCTGGAGAAATGACTGGCCATTGAACAGATTTTGATGAAGATGATCATGGTCCTAGGTTTGTGCTGGATGTAATCTAGTGATGTGTGTTTCAGATCCTGCTGTTAGACGAGGCAACAGCTGCTATTGACACCGAGACCGATCGCCTCATCCAGGACACCATTCGCACCTCGTTCAGTGGCTGCAGTACTCTAGTGATCGCCCATCGCCTCAACACTGTGCTCAACTGTGACCGCATCATGGTCCTGGACCAGGGACAGGTGGGTCTCCTTCTAATGATACTGTGACCCCAAAGACTGAAAACACTCCTATAGTGTCTTATCATTCTAAATAAATACATTGATTAACCGTAAGATTAAGCTTACATCTAATAAGATTAGAAAAAATCCTTACAAAGGTAAAAATGTCCTTAGAAATCGATTTAAAGGGACAGTTCACCCACAAATGAATCTACTCACCCTCAAGCCATCCAAGGTGTATGACATTCTACTTCTTTTAGACGAATACAATCAGAGTTATATTAATTAATATCCAGGCAAATCCATGCTTTATATTGGGAGTCGATGGTAGCCCAAAATTTGTCCAAAAAATTGCACCCGTCCATTATAAAAGAAGTCCACACGGCTCTAGGAGGTTATTAAAGGTATTCTGAAGCGAAGCGATGCATTTGTGTAAGAAAAATATCCATATTTACAACTTTATACACCTTAAGTACCAGCATAAAAACACACTTACAAAATCTCCAAAATTACTGAAATCATTTTTTTGTCAGTATTGCTCACCCATATGCTTTAAGTTTCAGTGCATAGACAAAACAAAACAAAAACAAGCATAAAGCCAAGTGACATTTATGAGAAAAAGCTCAAGCATCCACAAAAAAAACATAGATATAACATTCAAAATCGAAATATTTGGAGATATTTGAGGTCATTGTTCAGGTTCATCAAACTCAAAGGTTAAGTCTGTAGAAATCTCACAGAGCATATTAAATTGTATGTGTCAGATTAGATGTGAATGTGAAAACATAATTCTATAAATGCAGTGTACGGTATATACATAGAGAGAGCTGTCAAATTAACATTAACACATTTAATTAAAATGACATGCTAATGCATTTACTGGATGTGTTCTTTCTATATCTCAGACTCAGAGCAGTAAAATCATAAAGTCTCACTTGTTTAGAGATTGCACTTGGTTTGATATTCTGTAACAGTATGGACTGCATGTACACTAATATGTCAAAGTCATGCTAATGTGACATCTTCTCATCTTTGAAATAGATTTTGGAGTTTGACACCCCTTCAAAGCTGCTGGCCAATGAAAACTCACATTTTCGTGGCATGATGCTGGCAGCAGAAGAAACACTTAGTCACACCGAAGAAGTAAGCACTCAACAGCACATCCAGAGATCCTGAGAAGATTGAAATCCTTGACGCTGCTCAAACTGAGATTTTCCGTTAGTTTGTTACTTTAACACAACGATCATATTGATATTAATACACAGAGAGATTCTGAGTTTATATAGTGGAAGATGTCAGGAAGAAGAGCTTTCCGATGGGAATGCTCCCATTGATGGCACTTTATTTGTGTTTGGTGGCTGAATTTTGCACACTGATAATCTATTTGTTTTAGCATTTATTTGCTTTGTAAAAGTATTCAAGATATGTATCGACCGTAAGGTAACCGACTGATTTGCCTTATTTGTATCTGAAGTTTTCAAACCAAAAAGATGATGTTCAGATCAGTCACAGATATCAATCATTCCTGAAATCAGCACATTTTGTGAATTATTTTTATTAGACTTATTTTGCATTATCTACTTGTGCTTTTGCTGTTATGTATACTGTGTAAGTTTTGTGCCTCTGCTGATATATATATGGCAGATATCTGTCAAAAGCATTGTGCAGATAGTGTTTTAGTGCCGAAAATATGCAATGTGAATGCTATGCAATAATTCAATTTTTTTTTTTTTTTACTTGCATTGATTGTCATTATGCTGCATGTGTTGAATATATCCTGGGAATCCAAGAAAGACTTTAATTTATGTTTAAAATCAAGGTAGTTTTAATGCACATGGAAAGGCTGGGACGAATTGAATGGTAAATATCTCATTCGTTCTTGAGGAGTGACTGTCCTGCTTCATATCAAGATTTCACTTTATGATCTCTTCAGAAATGGATGACTTGGTTGTTTTTATTTTCCAGGATGGAAAATGCACAGTGAAAATGTATGTACCTGAAACATGCAAGGCCTTTAAGGGTCTATTTATATTTTTGTATAACTATATATGGCACACTGTGCAGTATCTGTTTAGATGTTTATCTTGGAAATTGGTTCAAAAGCTTAGAAACTGTTTGCTAATCATTAAGAGTTGCCTTGTTCTTTATGATTCAGAGATTTTGGTTTTGGGGTTGTTTCACGAACACTTGTTTTATGATTGTTATAAAAATGCTTTATTGAATAAAGATTATATTTATACATTTAACCAGGGGTGGTTCTAGGGTGAGTGAGATCCGGCGCTTAGCCCAGAAAAATCCATGTATGTGACTTTTTATTTTAAGAAATCATAAAGATTTACCTTGTTTAAAATATACAAAAACAATAAAAACAAAACAAATTTAAAACATTTTATTTAAAGTATTGAGGAAAATACATTTGCTTTTTGCAAACAAAAATTAAGAATTGCAAAACAAATGAAACAGCGCGAAAGCAATGATTTTGCAATACATAATTCCATGGTCATATCTATTAATTTATTTGCAACACTGCTTTTATTTTGCGTGTCAGTCTAATTTGAGCTTGCAATTTGTCTCTCTTTGTGGCACTGTTTTGACGTGGGGGCGGAGTCAATGGACGGGGGCGTGTACAACATGCCTCCATGGAAGTGACGTCATCGGCCCGAGACGCAGCTCACTGATCCAGGTCCTGTCATGATGAGCAGAGACTTTCGAGTGGATCGTTTATTTTTTATTTCAGTGGCATTAAAACATTCATGTTTTCGTTTTATTTACTTTATTAACAAATGTATGTGCGTTAGCAGCGTTTGCTCAAGTTAAAGAAGTTGTTAACATGAACATCTGCTGTTTATTTCTCTCGATGTGCGCACTTTAATAGCATTATGTGTATTGGATCTCAAATCGAGTCAGGTCGGGAGTTCGTAGCGGGTTCGCGAATCATTTGAGTCAGTTCGGGAGTTCGGAGCGCGATCGCGAATCATTTGAATCAGTTCGGGAGTTCGGAGCGGGATCGCGAATCATTTGAGTCAATTTGGGGATCGCGAATCATTTGAATAAGTTCGGGAGTTTGTAGCGGGATCGTGAATCATTTGAGTCAGTTTGGGGATCGCAAATCATTTGAAGCAGTTCGGGAGTTCGTAGCGGGATCGCGAATCATTTGAGTCATCTGACTCTAGTTTGGGAGTTGGAGCGGGATCGCGAATCATTTGTGTCAGTTCGGGAGTTGGGATCGCGAATCATTTGAGTCAGTATGGGGATCGCAAATCATTTGAAGCAGTTCGGAAGTTCGTAGCGGGATCGCGAATCATTTGAGTCATCTGACTCTAGTTTAGGAGTTGGAGCGGGATCGCGAATCATTTGAGTCATCTGACTCTAGTTTGGAAGTTGGAGCGGGATCGCGAATCATTTGAGTCATTTCGGGAGTTCGTAGCGGTTTTGCGAATCATTTGAGTCAAATTCAAGATATGGACCCTTTGTGCCAAAAGGTTTCTTTCTTGTCATTATAGAACCTTTTTAGCATAAAAGGTTCTTTGGAGTTGAGTAAAGAACCCTATGGTTCTATATAGAACCCAATGATCCCTTTCTTCTAACAGTTTGTTGTCAGATTTAACTGTTTTGTGTTTGTGTGTGTCTAGTTCAGGTAAACCATAGTATTTTATTTATTAAATTTTCTGACCTTGTGGAAACCGTTTATAAATCATATTAAGTCATGTTTTTTTTAATGTAAAAATACAAACAATCAGTCAATACATTAAGGGGATAGAATATACAGTTTGCACAGTAAAAATCATTGTTTATTAAAAGTCACCATAAAACATGGAAACCCAGTGTGTGTGTGTGTGTGTGTGTGTGTGTGTGTGTGTTAATATCTTTTGTCAATTTTCATGTCATTTCAAATTATGCATTATTTTTAGAATGTCAAATTATTAATCGTGAATAATCACATCCAAAGTTTTAGTTTACATGATATAGGTGTGTTTACTATGTATATGTTTTATGTATGTACATGCATGCATGTATATATTTCGTTTTTTTTTTTTTTTTTTGTTGACAAACGTTATATGAACATTATTTACTAATAGTAAATTACTATGAATAATTATTGATGAGTCCATAGCACTCACTTAGGACTTGTCTTCCTAAATATTAAACACGAAAAGCATTTTTAATTGGCCTAATTTGATAATTCGTCAAAACACAAGACAAAACAAATTAACCACAACGACGCTGTGAGAAAGTAAGACCCATCAAAGGATCTCCATTTGTTGTACTGGAGGGACTTTTATGTTGTCTCGTGTTTACCCATCATTCTCGCCGGAGCGGAAGCAGCGGTGAAGCGGCGGAGCTCTAGCCGCAGAAGGAGCGCTCAGAGTCGGCCACACACCGGCTGACATGCCGCGGGGATTATGGCTGCCTTCGGCGTTCTGAGCTACGAACACAGGCCTCTCAAACGGCCCAGACTCGGTCCTCCGGATGTTTATCCACAGGACCCGAAGCAAAAAGAGGTTAGACGACTTTATAATTTCCTCTGTAACGACATTTAATATTTAAATAGCGATTTAAAGCGTGTTTTGAGAAAGGCCCTGCTTTCAGCTAACGGCCAATAACAATGAAACCAACGGCTCGCTTAGATTACCATAAAAAAACATCATTTAAGTCTCAAATGATTTCGGTCTTCATCTTTGGTTGCTGTTACAGATGGTTAGAGAAATAAAAAAAGGTAATTTCATTAGTTTAACTCCACTTTAAAATCTATTTATCGAGCTTTTTATTTAAAGCTGCTTTCTTCCAGTGTCATTAAAGAGGCCCTCATTAAATCTCCAAACGTTAATATCATTACTTTATGTATTGCAAGAAAGCAATAAAGCAGTTAAATGCAAAAAATAACGTTATTTGAGATGTAAACACTGCTAATAGCCTGTTTACTGCTGTGTTTGTTGACAACTTCTATTGAATCTATGTTTATCATGGATGCGTTTTAAAACCTAACAATCTGTCTATCTAGGCATCATCTGGGTTTCTTTAGCTTTTTTTTACATTGATGATGATCTATGCATGCCAAAAATAAAGGTTCATATGATGCCTACAATGCCTGTCAAGCTAGATACAGTCTCAGTTGTCAGCCAATGAAAGAAAAACAAAAAAAAAATGCATATTAAAGTAGATCTGAATATCTCTTTCATTATGTGGAGTGCATCATAATTTTATAATTTTGTCTTGTTATTTATTCGCATGTGACGTCTTATAATTGAATCTGCAGGTTTTATTCTGGCTGATTGCAAGTATTTGTCTTCTTGATGCATTTTGGAAACTTGTTAAAGTGATTGTCGTTTCTCTGGTTTTGAAATGAAATGAAAACGAGATATGCATGCATGCATGAGTTATTAGTAACCGAAACTATGTCTCTCTTGCTAGGATGAGTTGACAGCATTGAACGTTAAGCAAGGATTTAACAACCAGCCGGCTGTTTCAGGCGATGAGCATGGCAGTGCTAAAAATGTTAATTTCAACCCATCAAAGGTAAGATGATCAGTTTGTTTGCATGCATGTGTTTTATCAGTCAAATCCTCACTCTTTACAGATTGTCGGAAACACAGAACTTTGTCTGTTTTTGTCGGATATCTGTGGACGAATGGACGCTTGTCTCCAAAACTGAAAAAGTGTTTATATATCACCCTCAGATAAAAAAAAAACTTCCATAGTATCCCACATCATCAAGTCAACAAATGCCAAAGAGAACAAGAGCAATGGATCAAAACTAAAATTGCATGCAATTGACATTACTGTGGGTAAAATCATTTACATACACAGCTGTGGGAATTTTTTCAGAGACCACTTGAAAGTTCTCAGTTTCTCTGGAATTATAATTATGTGTTTGAGAAACACATTCTTTGTTTATTTCTGTTGACGACTAAAGACATTATAAATAAAAAATGTTTGTCATTTAGAAGCATGAAATAACAAAAAGATACCA
>NW_020525324.1:0-40936 GCF_003368295.1 Carassius auratus
ACTTAAATTCTGAAGCAGCCTGCTGTAATCACGTTTACTACGTAATTCAATAGTTTCTCAAAGGAATATTTAAAGTAAAAATCAATTTCTTAAAGTACAATGACAGATAATACATACTGTATACATATACATACAGGTGCTGTTCATATAATTAGAATATCATCAAAAAGTTGATTTACTTCACTAATTCCATTCAAAAACTGAAACTTGTATATTATTTTACACAGACTGATATATTTCAAATGTTTATTTCTTTTAATTTTGATGTTTATAACTGACAACTAAGGAAATCCAAATTCAGAATGGCTTTGAAAAACAGTAAAACTCAACTGTTTAACTCTAGGAGAGTTGGGAAAGTAGCCTATTTTCAAAATAGCGGAGTGTTTCTTGAGGTTACAAATGGCTGCACTTTCCCTTATGTTGAAATTAAGGAAGATATTACTTTATTTGCCTGAACCACAGTTTAGGATGGTCACCAATGAAGAGATTTGTCCAAAACTGAGCATCCATGGACAAAAACATCCTGAGCCAGCTGAACAAATTGCTATCAAAATGAATAGTAAATTAACCAGTAGCTTTGGGCCTGATTGAGAGATGGGAGCTTTTCAAAGGGTCAGTTTCATCCAAAAGAGAGAGTGAGACAAACCAGGAGTATACTGGATCCAAATAATCTGCATCACTGATGAAATATCTTTGTAATCATCGCTTCCCCATTTCGGAGTCTCTTATCATAAAACGCACACATATCCTTTTAGCTGTAATAGAGAGTGACACTGTGGCTCAACATAGACCAAACACTGATCATGAGACTGATCATTGCATTTACTAACAGATCGGATCTCAGATTGTCCTGTATGAACTAAATTAGATAAGAATGGAATGGAGCTATAATAAATGTCAAGATTTTATATCACATCTTTTGGTTCCAGACCGTCCTTTTAATGCCATTCCAAGAGTGCTAGCATTGTTCTGCTAGATGTCTAGCATTGGTTGTCAACTAGTGGATCTGTTTATACATCACATATCAACCAAACTCATTCTCATAATTTAATTGCATACTTTAATGAATACACTGTGTATATAAAATGTGGCTGTCATGAACGGTGTACGAACAGGGCTGTATTCTGCTTCTGTCTGAATGTAGCCACTATATTGGTTTGTTTCTGTGCAGTAAATCAGCAATGTTACAAGTGGGCAGCTTAAATTCCAACACTATGTTGCTGTCTGGGGAGGGCTTTAGGTGGGCTGGGGTGAAGGCTAACTGACAGAGAGTATATTCTTTAAAGTAAACTTAAACTCAACACTTTTCTATAAACCTGATGTTAGTGATGTAGTTATACAGGCTTTTGTGTGTATAGAGCAGTGCTATGTGCTGGACATCTGAAATGAAAGTAAATTAATCTATTTCAATTTATGTTCAAGAAGTTTCCAGGTTAAAGGCCTGTAGGACAACATTTACCAGACATGGACAACAAAAAAGCAGGAAATATACTAATTAAAACAAATTTTCAGCACGAAAGTTTCAGCACAGTCAGCTTTACAAATTATGCTTCAGGACCTCAAGAAAGGCAACGAACCTTTTTCTGGTTAAAACTGATCCAAAATCAATACAAGTAACATAATCAGCCAGTGTTCAATCTCCGTTACCTTAGCCTGACTTAACAACAGTTAGCTTATAATAATGTGTTGCAATTTGGAGTAGTACTGGTTTCTGGGGGGAGCATACGAGGCTTGACACCATTGCATATTGTAGCCCTAAACACACTGGTATGATTTTCAGATGTTCCAGATGAAAGATTGCATTGTGACAGTCTGCAACCAAAAGATAGTCTACGATAAAGCATGATCATCGCACAGTGTGTTTGCTGGTACGATCCACGTTTACTGATCAACCAATGAAAATGCGACATGAAATCAATGCGACATGGTGTAAATAACCTTAGCTCTTATCTCTTCTTCTTTCGCTGCTTCCACTTTTTTTTCAGCTGCTAAAGTGTTATTCATCATGCTCTTTTTGTTTTACCACTAGTGCATGCTAATGACATTTTTATTCTTATTATAGTAACAGGTGTCGTATCGTACGAGCCAATGGGTATTGTCATCATACAGTCTACACATGTCAACTGACAATAATTAGCACAGTTTGATGTGAAATGGGCTCAGCGATCACTAGATTAAATCACCATTGGTAGCGCAATGTATTGTAATGTTTTTTTTTTTCTCAGTTGGTCAGAACAAAAGTGGAAGACATGTTACTTGTTCAGATAAAATTTTCCATTGAAAATGTTTAATTGGGTCATATGTTCCAAGAAATATATCTTATTCCTTAATATATCACTGATGTGCCATCATCAGTGCTCCTGCCGTCGCTCTTGAGAAACTTGCGGCAGCTCAGTCAGCCGGCTGCTCTCGAAACACTTTTGCGGAACTTGGATGCTACACATGACAGTGATGTGGCATCGGCAGTTCAAGTCAGCGCAAAATTTCTAACCGGCATGCACTGCTTCAAGTCAGATTGCAATCGTTCTGTGCAGTGCTGCATGAAGTCGAATGTACCTATCGTCTGCGCAGTAGTGATTGTGAGGTGGAGCTGCAGAATCAAAGTACCGTCCAAACTCCCGCAGACCCAAATGCAAGCTCACAATCATGAGGCCACTACCAATTTTTCTAGCATCAAATAGTTAAAGCAAACTTGTTAGAAAACAAACGCTTGTACATACATCAGCATGATAAGAACTACCTAAAATGATGGAAACCATCTTTGGCAAAAAATGTATTAGAAGTGTAATTTGATTATTTCGTTTTTCTCACGTCCAATTAGATTACATGGGGAGGGCGGGGTTTATGACCTATACTACAGCCATCCACCAATCACATACCCCTCAAAACATTAGATTCATCTGCACTGGAGCCGTGCCGGTGCACAACCAACATAAAGATGTTAATTCGGCATTTAACTGCAGTTGCAGGTTTCAAACAGAGATGGCAGACAAATACTGACTGCAGCTTTAAGTTAAAGTACTAAAAAGAAAAATGGGGAGGGGGGCATACTAATAGAAATATTAAAAGATAAATAATAAAAAGGACAAAAGCATCTAAAATTACAACAACAAATTAAAATTAATTTGAAAATATAAAAATAAAGCCAATTCTAAATATTAAGAAATACTCTAAAATATTTGCTCATGGTCCAGATCTGCAATATGCATTTTAATTAATTATGACAGGTTAGGATGCATTACAAGAACACTGTACTTGTGATATTAAAGATACACTATTATACATACAGTATTCTCTTTCTCTCTCTAGCTTCATCACCCCTGTAAGATCACAAAGATCAGGCAATTAGTGTTTCAATTAAGAAAGAAAATTCACTCAACCATGCCACTCTTCACTATTCATAAATCTAATCTTTCTTTTCCCCCCATAACCCTTTCCTCAGCCCCAGAAAGGAATATCAGACTCAAATATGGAGTTATATCCCATGCCGTCCTCACAGCTGTCTTAATTGAGGCGACTTTCATGCCACGGTAATTTCAGACAAGTGACCTATTAGACAAATTGAAATTAATTACTTCAGATTACTTCAGATTATTATCATTCATATGGCCTGCACTATAAATCTGAAATATACCCTATATAGCCAATAAAAGGGTGGAAATTAAAGAGGAGAGTTTTTTTTTTTGCCAGTATATGGATGACTGTAAAATATATTTTAAAATGAATACACACAGGTGTTTTAGTACAGGTAAGATTTGCTTTAGACATCAATATACAAGAAGTAATCAAACTTCTTTCAAACCCACATGCACAGAGGCACACTGAAGCACTCACTCCATTTGTGCATCCAATCTTTCCCAAAGGAAAACCCACTGAACGAAAATAAAAGATAAGAAAGAAAATGGAAGACTTGGGCAAAGAAATAAGGACCAATGCCAAGCCGTTAAGAAAATACAAATCTTTTTTTTATATATACATTTCTGGAGGGCAGGATTAGCAGATTGGTAATTATAGGGATGTATATTCTACTGTATAAACAAACTATATTTAGAGCATGAATCAGATGATGGAGTTTATGATCCTGAATGTTGTTCTGTCAACATTTATGCTGGATAATTTATATATAAGCCAGTCCTCTCTGGATCCCCGAGTGTGTTTTGTTGTTGTTATTGTAAGAAAGCATGTTGACAAAATCCAAACCCATTTTAAAAGAGAGACACATCTGAAAGAGAAAGTCAACTGAGGCATGACTGCCTTCCAGATGTTTTCATCTGCAGGGCTGGGAATCTGACTCTCTCCCCTCCTTTCAAACAGAGAATGCCATCCTGGCTTTCGGGAACGACACGGACCTGAAATCTGCGACTAACCAAGCTCCAGGCTCCAACACAAACATTTACAACCAGATCTTAGTTACCAGCACCGAGACCACCACTACCACCATTGGTTCTGGGATGGAGACTGAGCAGAACATCCTTCGTCCACAGATGCCCACACAGGTACAGGCTTTTATCCCAGGCTGTCTGGGTGCCAGCATGCATTCTATGGCCTTTTGCAAATCTAACTCGCTGTGTTCCTGCTAGATTTCAAACCGAGCAAAACCGATCATTCGTGTTGCCTATTCACTCACGTCAGAGCTTTCTTGTGAGCGAACACAGATTTGCATTGTGTTATGACACTGCATACATACTGTGTCACAAAAAATTACTTAAAATCCATTCTGACTGTCCACACTGTAACGCAATTGGAAAAAATGTATACCGTTTTAATCGGATTTCAAATCACATATGGATATGGTTTGTAAAAAATGGATTTCTTTCTGTTCAGAGTGCAGACAGCTAAATGGATTGGAGTCAGATATGCTTTTCATGTCTGTCAGAACAATGCCATAGAAGTGTGTTATAGTCTCCCTGCTGAAAGAAACAGTGTAAACCAGCCTACATGATTACCCTTGTCTGTTTCCCTGCCTGGCCTAGCTTACCACAATAGTCTGGTTTTGGGATTTTAGAGGGGATTTGTCAGATGGTCTGAACCATACTGGAAGACCAGCGAAGACCAGCTGTAGACTGTTTTGTTGTTTTGTTATTTTCTAATGCAGTGGTTCTTAATTGGTTTCAATCAGGATCCAGATTTTACATTGGACTTTAAGTGGTGATTAGTTTCATGCTCCCAGAAACCAATCATTCGCTCAACAAAGCCTGTATTTATAATCATGCACACATTCTTTTCTTTTTTATATTTCATTTCACAGCTTTTGAGGATGGAACATCACATAACCTACACTACTGCGATCAGTATGATTATTTTCTAAAAGAAACATATAATTTTTTCCCCAAAAGTGCAAGAAATGTGTGTTACAACAGATTTTGGTTTCATATCAGTGACTTTATATTCATCGAAGAATTCTGAAAAAATATTTTCCACAACAATGTGTGTAATATAAATCACGTGACACTGAAGTCCGGTTTCATGGCGGCTGAAATTCCAGCTTTGCTTTCACAGGAATAAAATTACATTTAAAATATTAAATTAGTTATGGGTTATTTTCAATTGTAAGGATATTTCACACATGTTTTTTTTAATCATATAAATGTTGTGAGACTTAACAAAAGACATGGAAAGCATATTTATCTTCCTTTTAAAAGTTGAGAAGTCCGTTCATGTGTTTTATTATTATACACACAACTGGCCCATTAGAGATGAATCCATTTAGTACTGCATCTGATACCAGTAAAAGACAGAAAAAACATGGAAAGACATGATGAGATGATAAAACAGATCTCACTTGCTCTTGTTTCTTCTGCAGATGAACGAGAGAGACAGACTGTGGGGTGACTCCACGCTTCCGTCCCCTGATCTCTATGACACCGGTCCTGCAGTGTCCCACCCGGCCATGGTAATGTGGCTCCTCCCCTTCCTGCTCCTGGCTCTCTAACTTTAAAACCAGCTGATCAATCAAAGCACCACAGAACTGGGACAGCGTGCGTGTATTCATGAGTTTCGACTTCCGCATCACAATAACTTGTTCGACGAGGACGCAAAAAACTACCAAACTCTCTAAATATATGAAACCCTGCTCCATTCCTTAATGCCACATAGTGATTCATTGTCATGTTCACAATGACTGATTTCAAGGGTTTAAATAATTGTGTGTCTCTTTCGCTCTTAATTTGAACTGAAGTTGGTGCTGTATAAGATAAAACCCCTTCTCTTCAAAGCGAGCGACTACCTTTCAGTCGACAGGTGGCTGAGTCATGCCAAAAAAAACAAAAACAAAAAAAAAACCTAACAATTTCCTACCTGTTCATCATCCATAATTTAATATCTATTTTTCCCCAGCTCTCTCAAATGTACGGTATTGGTACGTGTGCTGTATATTCACCTGGATAGAAGTGTGTTTTGTGATGTTTGCTTGAAGAAGCACAAGAACAAGCAGTAAGAGAAAGGAAACTGATGTAATGCGCTAAAAGTGTCTGCGATGAGAGCTCTTTCAGTGGGTTACAGAGACGGTCTTTATTTTTGTAATGTGCCTGTATTGTTTAGACGTAGGCTGTTTATCCCAGCAGTCTTGGAACGCACAGTTTGCTAAAAATGCCACCGATATGAAGAGCAGAAGAGCTTATATATCTTCAGTTCTTGTATACTTCACCTGTGAATATGGGTTATCTGAAATACTGCATCAAACTGCTTATTGCAAAAGGAAAAAGAAGCACAAAACACCCTGTAAAAAAACAACAACCTTCCTCTTCATGTGAATTGAAGCAGCTTAATCCCATCTCCTTACTCACTGTTCGTCTCCGCCAATCAAAACGAGCACAACGAGGGTCTGTTGATTCTCTCCAGTGACTGACAGCAGTTTTCTGCGTCCCCATCCTATGAGCACTTGGCATCTGCAGTTGTGTTGCTTTTTATTCTCAAGTGTCCTGTGATGACAAATAAGGTGAGTGAAAAGTAAATGCATTGACTTCTAACAAGCTTCAGAGACTATTGACCTATCAATGACCTGCATCACAAAACAGGGCAAAGCATTTCTGTTCAGATGGGTGGAAACTGTGGATTTTACTTGTTATTTCCTGAAAAATAAACCTGCCAGATACAGATGTACAGAATAATGCTTGTGTGTCCAAATATGTACATGAAGTAAGAGCATGTTTTTTATGCATTGATTTTATTGGGAAAAAACCTGAGCAATCATTTTTTAATATGGTAAAATATGATAACTGAAAATAGTTATATGGAAAGTAGCTATGAGAAGATTCTTTAATATTTATATGTATTTTTGTTTGCCCTACAGAAGAAAGTCATACATGTTTGATTTGGAATAAATACTGATCTTATTCTTAAAAATAGCTGAAATCATTACCAAATTAGCTAAAGGTTGCATTAAGTATTAGAAGGGCTTTATGAACGACTGATGTTGTAATTCTTCCAGTTCTGTGGATGTAGATCGTGTGCCGGCCTGCCGATCAGCTCAAGCTGAGGGGGTAATGAGTAACTGAGGGAGTCAAGTTGTCACCTATGTGCATTGTCTTGGTCATCACTTACATCTACACTGCCCTTCAGACTAACAACACCCAACAAAATAAAATGCCCACATGTAACGGTGTTGTGCTACTGCCGCAAGATGTACTCAAGGAAATATGAAGGATATCTGAACTCAGGAGGAGGACAGCATAGGCACGTGGATGCCAAGTCACGCTTAAGCTGATTTTTTTTTTCCCCCTTACATTATATTTCGGAATTTATTTTTTTCTGTTGAGCACAAAATAGGATTTATTGAAGAATGTTGGTAACTTAACAGTTGCTGGCAGCCACTTTCTCTTCAGAGTTTGGAAAAAATATATAATCAATCAAAAAAAAAATGAGGACCTGCAGCTGCTTGGTTACCCAATTTCTTCAAAACAACTTCCATGCTCAACATAAGAAATAATCTCTTGCTGGGGGTTGAAAAATCTCTTTAACTGGATCGTTCACCCAAAACTGTAAATTGTCAATTATTACTCACCCTCATGTCCATTTTCAGAACACAAATTAAAATATTTTACATGAAATCTGAGAGCTTCCTGACCCTGCATAGACAGCAACACAACTGAAATGTTTTATGGTCCAGAAAGGTAGTAAGGACATCATTAAAATGTTCAATGTGACATAAGTGGTTCAACTGTATGAAGCTATGAGAATACCCGAATGCTGGCTCCTGCATCTGCAGCACCGGATACATGCGTTGTAGTACTCTTGTGAATGGAGGCAAAGACTAACGGGGAAGAGAAGAAATTATTAAATGAAGATTTATTTTTTTATTTTTTTGCAGCACAAAAACTATTCTTGTAAAATAACAGTTGAACCACTGATGTTGCATGGAATATAAAAAATAAAAAAAGTAACAAAATTTTGCCCTACAGCCCCCCTGGGCCTTGTAAGCGTTTGTTCCCTTGCTGTCTATGGGAGGGTCAGGGAGCTCTGGGATTTTATAAAAATGTGTGTTTCAAAAGTCTTAATGGGTTTGGAACAACACGAAAGTGAGTAATTAATGATAGAATTTTCATTTTTGGGTGAGCTATCCTTTTGAGCTTCAGAAAAGGTTGACTTTTAGTTTTACTGTTTCTGGATTCCTGCCAGTGTGCTTGATAAAATGCAAATACACAGCTAATGCTGAGAATTTTCATTCAATTACAAAGCCATAAAGTATCTGTAATATATCAGAGCAGGGAGACTTTGAAAGCTCCCTCATAATCCCATTTGGAAAATCTCTGAAGAGGCACTGGATAAACGCTCACGCCGAGCTGAGGAAGTTGTCATGATATTGTTTATCCACATCTGCCTGCTGATAATAAGGAGATAACAAATGCATTTCATCTGTCCTGTTGTGAGAGATGAGCTTAAATGCTTACAACAGCACACTACGCAATGAAGATAAAACAATGTACATCAGATGCCGTACTGTACCGTGCCGTTTCCCCTTGAGCTACATAAATTACTCAATAGTAAAAAAAAAACGCCATAGGCAGCTCTTTATCTCATTAAATAAACGATGGGTGATAATCAGCTAACCAAGAACACTGCATTTCCCTCAAAATTAGAACAACAGATTAACAAGCAGTCATCTTCATTTTACCATTTAATTATAGACAAAATGTTCTATGTCATTCTTTATGTACACATATAATTACAAGGTCAGTTTAAATTTCCAGGTCTCATTTTTTTTCTTAAAGTAGGTAACTAGTTTAAAGTTTGTTCAGGACATTCGCCATCTTACATACAAAAGAAGCTGCAATGCAGTCACATTTCAAAAGCCTGGGCTACTCCACCCGCCAAGTGCAGTAAGTCGCTTAACATAGACGGCATTCACATTCCTGTCCATCACTATGTACAAAAACTTGAGTGCACTTGCTGCTACATTATACATATTAAACTACAGACTCTGTATCTACAGTATCACTGTATACAGATGGTGCGGTCGGTGGGTAAGGAGTACTGTTTGAGGCTTACATAGAAAAGCGATGTTAGAATTAGCTTCCATCTGAAGGAAGAGAGACCAGCTCCTTATATTAGACCACTTTGTGTGTATGTGTGAGTGCGCTTTCCCTTTTGGACCCTAACAGATCGCAAGAAAAAAACAAAACATAAATGGTCTCTCTATGACATTCTGGCTTACATTTGCACCTGATGGGTGTCACAGGACATGGATTTTCCATTGAAATCACAGACAGATTAGCAACATCCTGTTAGGGCTCTCAATAGTAGATGTTTGGTTCTGGTCTAGTGACTTGTGTCCCTTTATTCATGGCACTCTAAATGCACCGAGAACTGGACCGTCTCGATACAGCAGCGATCCAGGATAATGAAAGAAGTAATGACTGAACTGCCACGCGCACTTACACCAGTTTAGATTTCATAAAGTCACATTTGCTCTATCCCTGACCTTTCCTTTGCACTAGGCAGTCCACTCCATATCCTGGAGAACACCCCTGGTATCCGACGCAGGTCCAGGTTTGTGCATTTGTGCATTTGTGCATGCAGATAATACTTCGCCAGCCCAAAATGACATGACATTTCGAGAAACCCAAACAAGGTTCTTGTTCGCTCTAATTCCACCCTGATGCCTGCCTGAAGTCGCCTTTTATTTATGTCTTCTTTAAAATGTGCCTGAGAAATGGGTTGAGATTTCAGATAAGAGAGAAGTGAGAGGAAGTAAATGATAAAAGCAGAAGCAGCACTATCATTATGGCAAACAAACCCTGACATCTAAGATCTCTACATGAACATGTGAAAGGAGGTAATTCAAAAGAGAATGGAAGGATGTGAAAGAGCTTAAATGTAGATCCTCTTATTGGGACAAACATGAAATGCTTGGGAGAGACGTAAGAGAAGTAAAACGCTTGTAAACATAAAAGAGACTTGATTAATAATTAAGAAATAAAAGCAATCGTATGGGACTACTGCCATGATTAAAGAGACACAGACGTACTATATGCCTCTAAAAGACGTCCTGTAGTATATGCATGTGTATGTGTCTGTGTCTGTGTTATAGCCATGCAACCAAAGAAGTCTCCAGAAGAAATTTTTGCTCTTGTGTGTGTGTGTGTGTTGCATTCATCGGAGATGCAGCAGTGCAAGGATTTTTCCTCCTGATTTTAAAAATGGAATAAAATAACTGAAATAAGTTAAATATCATAAAGTGGCCCAGGATAAGTCCTATCAGTCAGGGTCGCATAAGAGTTCATTTCCTGTAGTGTTCTCTCAGCTTGGGCCAGGAGAGATTCTCCCATTTTCTCCAATCAGAGTCTGCTTGGCTTGGCTAAACCACGCCATCCTGCCATAAGCGTCCTGGCAAGGGTCCGAGGTCAGAGGACGAGGGGTAAATGTCAGATGCAGGTGGCGGGCTGTGCTAATGGCTGCTGCTTGCGGCTACGCAATCCTCCCGACTTCTCCTTATATCCCAGACACATCTGCTGAGAGACGTCCACTAATGCACTCGCTACTGCCAGACCTGAGAAGAGAAGACGACAAAGAGGTGTCTCTGAGCGTCAGTATAATGGCCTTGGCGGCAGAGTGTGTAAAAATGTTCAGCACTCAGTCTGTGGGCCAAATGCATTGGCTCGCCGACCCACCTGACTGTCCTGGAGGAGGAATACCTCCGGGGCCTCTGGGTAATCTAACAAAGATGGAGAGCACTGCTGCCTTATTCCCAAAACAGGGCTCCAAAGCTATAGGCTTAGGCACAGACTGTGAGGGAAGAAAAAAAAAGAAGTGGTTACAAAAAAAACAAAAACAAAACAAGTTATATTGTATTCTATTCTATAACAAAATTGGTAGCACTTTATTTTACAGTCCTGTTCATCATGTACATACTATGTACTTATTATAGTAATTACAATAACAATGTAATAACTAGGTACTAACCCTGAACCTACCCCTAAACCTAACCCTACCCCATGTAGTTACCTTGTGTTACCAGAAATTTCTTAGATAAATACACTGTAATTACACTATAAGTACATGTAAGTACACGTAATGTAAAATAAAGTGCAACCACAAAATTAGTAAATTTTAAATAAAATAAAAAATTATACTACCATTCAAAAGTTTGGTCTTGGCAAGATTCTGATATTTTTGAGTCTTTTTTTTTGCTCACTAAGATTTATTTGATTATGAATACAGTAAAAACAGTAATATTGTGAACATTTACAAAATATATTTAAAAATTAAATTTATTGCTGTGATGCTAAGCTGAATTTTCAGCATCATTAATCCAGTCTTCAGTGTCACATGATCCTTCAGAAATCATTCTAATATGCTGAATTGCTGCTTAAAAAAAAAAAAAAAAAAAAAAACAAAAAAAAAAACTTATATATAATACACACACACACACACACATATACACACAAAATATTATTTTAAAATATTCAAAAGGAATGCCTGACTTTTGTTTTTTATTGTCATTGTGGTCTCAGACATTTGGACCCCACAACATATAAATGACATTATTAAAACACATGGACAGTTCTGAATCTGACATCTGTGACACTGCTATTATAATACTGTATTTTAATTTAAGCCCCTTCAACTCAACAAAAATTCTGTAATTAATTACTCCCCCTCATGTTATTCCAAACACGCAAGACCACGTGGAATGAAATGAGGGTGAGTTATTAATCACATTTAAATTACAACAACTTAAATTTATAATGTTTCCCAATTACCTTTTAATGTATTACTATGACATATATTGTAAGAGTGTACTGGAATGACTGATACATTCCAAGGTACTCTGCTTCAAAGAACACCATGGTACATGCACAGAAACCACTGTCATTTTTTGGAAGTATTTTAATGCATGTGTGGAGCAGGGCTTAAAGCACCTGACCTTCTGTTTTTGAACGTGCGCACAAATCATATTCCATCTTTGACCCATTTCACACTCTCATTTTGCCCTTAGTCCCAAGCCTTACATAAACCCTTTTATACACACACACTTGTTCTTTTTACTTAACTGTCGAGTTTCCCCAGCGTGCTGTGTGTATGCCTGATATTAGCGCATATGCATAAAAAAGACAGTGTTTGCATGCTTATTGTGGCTCTCCAACCCCTCATTCACACATTCTCCCCACTGTACAGCACACTTGCATATTCATCCCTCCTTCTCTTCATATATTTTTTTTCTTTAAACTACTTCTTATCCTACCGAGACCAGTTCACCCCCTCACTCCTCTCTTTCTCTCTCCTCCTCACACTTTCCCACTGTCAATTCAGAGCAAGGGGGATGGCATTTATCTTTCACGCCATACACACCTACTCCTCCAGCACACAAAAAGAAGAAACTCCTAGTAAAATTCAATTACAGCCTCTGAGAGCATCGGCATTGCTGTATGTAAGCATTTATATATATATATATATATATATATATATATATATATATATATATATATATATATATATATATATATATATATATATATATATATATATATACTCGTTCGTTACGTTTCGGCTCAGGCGATTATCTGAGGCAACCAGACTGAGCAAGCAGAAGACAGGTTCTGTATAATTAACTCTTATAATTAAAGAAAACGAGAGTGACTGAGAGTGAGTGAGTGAGTGAGAGAGAAAGCAGAGGCCACTGAATGCTCTGATGTCCACTGAGCTCCTGTGTGCATTGCTTTTTTGTTTAGTTGTGCTTGCTTTAGGTTTCACACCCTCTGGGTCCTTCTATGAGATTTGAGAGAAATAACTGCTTTTATAGCGTTTTGCGATCAAGGATGGCTGGATTGTAATTACTTTTAAACCTTGATCGTGAGCATAGGACATTGATGGAGCAGGAGTGAGAACGCAGGGAAGAGGTAAATCTAAATTGGATCTTCACTCTAGGGCTGTCATTACAGTGTTAGGACAACAAACAAAAAACAAAACTGTAATTACAAAGCAATAATTCCTGGAATCAAATATAGCTGTAATACTATGTAATGCAGTTATTAGTTGCTAATCTCAGAGGGGTCAAGAAGTATTTAAAGTAAACAAAAACAAACAAAGATGTCAAAACTAGACAAATGAAAGTGTTATGATTTTAAAGCTGTTGAGTACATAAAAACTATTAAAACACAGAAGTTCTGTTCTGAAACCCAGTGAGCTGCCTAACAAGGCAATTCTTGAGGCACATTCCAAAATATTTATACTGCCTTTTAAATGTACCTCATTTTGGCCAAATTGTCAGGTACATATCATCACATCACATCCAGAGATACAATCCTAGAATTCATTTTGGAGAGCTTTGTGATTTGAGAGAAATATATTTTATTTACCACTTTCAAAATCGATAATTTAATTTAAAGTTTTGGGTAAAACCTAGATTTCCAATTAATCGCAGTCTTTATTTCAACTATCTAGATATCAATTCTTAAAATACCATGGTTGATCTTTTACTCAACTATTTTTTTTTTTAGTGGGTGCCTGAAAATATAGTCTGCATAGTTTGGGCCCTGTTGTTAATATTTAACGTAAATATTTTCATAATTTACCAAGAAAGTTCCCCATATCAGTGCATTCTGCACCATTTTTCAACATAGTATTCCCCCATTGCTGAATCTTCATCGGAAAAAGAAATTATATTAGACCCAAATGGAAGTTTGAAATCTGTACTGAATGTGATGTAATACAAGGACCTTCAAATAATGGAAAGAAACTTCTATTGTGTGTGCTGTTTTTATCCAATGCTAGTTGACCAAGTAACATCTATCCTCACTTTACAGCAAAGCGAATGCACTATTTCTATTGATATCAATGGATGGGCAGGGTATTTGACACACGGTAAACTCCAGTGTGTAGGTGCTTCTCTCAAACATGCAAAAAGAGAACAAAAAGTCTTACATACCATGACGAATTGACGTGCTACATGCAAGTTATATTCTTTTGAATTGCATGCAATTGAGTTTGAAACTATTCAACCTTTAAGACTTATCAAAAGGCACTGCCGGCTGGTTACTTCAGTAGTGGGCGAAAATAACATGCAGGTGGCAATACATATGAATGTATCCATATAAAGGGCTGTCATTTCATAAAGAAAATAAGATTTCAAATCTTTCATACATTCATATATATATCTGACGAGTCTGATGAGTAAACTTAGAAATCCACTAGCCAATGGCAGTTTCTATTGCCAAGGGGTGCATAGAGGATTGTTGTGTGAAATGAGAAGCAACATATCCCAGGATTCAGTTAACTGAGATTCAGAATGACTCCGGGTTAACCATTTCAAGCCCTTCTGAAATACTTTTCTGTTTATTTCACAGAAAACTGGATATCCCAACTGATTACTGAAGTGCATTTGATGAAAAACTGACTCTTCCTGTGAATATTTGCATGCTACTGTATTTTAGTTTATTTTGGCAGTGAATCATAAGTTTGGCAACACATCTCAATCTTTTGGAATCAACCATTTTGAATGGGAAATCTGTATTTTGTGCTTATTTTGGAATTGCGTCCTTAGATTAGCAACATATGCTAATGAGAAACTAATCAAAAGAATTGCATTTCTTGTCTGAGTCACAATAAGAGAGCACGAGTGACCAGTTGTAAAAGAGTTTCTGCCTATGTATTGTTTGGAAAGATTTTTATTCGGTTGCGGTTTTAGAATGCTGTTGCTTATACAGACAACAGACAGCAACGCAGCTCACTAGATTTTGGAAAAGAGCCAGTGACTCAGCCCTCAGTTTGTTCCCACATTAGTATATGCAGTAACTGTACTCCCTCTTAAAGCCACCAAACGAAAGGTCACACTAACCTTCACATTTCCACCAATCAGGTCTGGCGGCTCCTCGTCCGTCTCCAAGGCGACATTGATGGTGGCGAATGGTCGGCTGGCCATCTGTTGCATTTCTCGCAGGAGTTGCTGAGAAAGAGAAGAGGAAAATTATCCAAGTGTTACATTTACACACAAACATTCATATGGCTCTGCGTGCTGTTAAAGCTGAGATCAATATAAAGGTGACGGCTGAAACGGCCTAGCCTGAAAGAGATGCAGGCTGAATGTAAAAGACACCAGACTGAAACAAGCTTGTGAGCACATAAACAGATAAAAAGGACCATCTACGAGGAAGTCAAACAAGAGGAACTGAATATCTGCAGAGCCTTTTAACTGTCAGAATCTGAGAGCGAGTGCACAGAGAACAGATCAAACACCTGTTAAGCATAATTGATGCCACTCTTTGGTTATCTCAGGAAATAAGCATACAAACACATAAATTGGCACAAATCTTCCAATAAAGAAGGGGGAAAAAGTGAAAAGGTTACATGCGGGTATGGAACATCTGATGAGTGTTAATATTAAAATTTCAAAAAGCTGTGCTCAATAGCTCTTTTTATTCTGAGAGATGCCTTTGAATGTCTGTCAACAGTATGGAAGGAAAGATAAATATATATACACACACACACACACACACACACGTACGTACGTACATATATATATATATATATATATATATATATATATATATATATATATATATATATATATATATATATATATCTACTAGTGTTCACTTAAGAAACATAGTAAACATTAGCCAGTCATTTTTTTCTTTTCGTTTTCTTTTCAGTGAATGAACATTTTTGGGTAAACATGGCAGACCAAACATATATCTGTATCATCCATGTGAGCACCATAGCTCCTGAAATCACAATAATATTCTCTAAACTTACCTCAGTTGTTACGGTTCACTAAAATAAAAAAAATAATATTCCATGAAAAAATGAAAACAATGTTGCATGTGTCATTTCCTAGCTTAATTCAAATAGGAAAATGTACATTTTTAAAGTTATTGTAAATTTTTTATATTTATTCATATTTAATGTATTATGGTGTTTTGTATCTTATCGTTTTATGTGTGCTTGTTCTCCACCACTGTAAAAACAAATTGCCCCTCAAGGGGGACAATAAATGGTAAAGTAAAATAATGAAAACTTCACAAGCTTAAATCAAAATCAGAAATGCTTCCTTAGCCACTAACTGAAATAAAATGCATTTAAAAGCTAATCTACCCATCAACCTACCTACCTAATTATCCACCCACCCATCCATCTAAACTGTATATAGTTTCAAAAGAAATTTTTTTCTTATGTTCATTTAGTGAAACTAAAAGTGCCGAAAACATGCTTTTAAAGCTACATTTTCACTGCATAAAGTTCTCACATTAAACATTTTGTAGTTTTGAACATCTCAAATGTCCCCATGGGATTGTCTCTTGGTCTCTGATGTAAATAATGATGAAACGGTAATCTGAATCAGTAGGCGTGTGTGAGAGACCGAGAAAGACAGATAGAGCGAGCGATAAGAGCAAAATAAGCTTCTTCACAGCAAACCACTCAATTAGAAATCCCCACCGTCTGACTGCCATCCCTCTCTGCAGGAACCACAAGTCATTTAATCTGTGTGTGTGTGTGTGTGTGTTTGTGTATCTGTCCGTCCATGTTTGAATGCTCTGCTCAATACACAACAGAAAATCTTATAAAGACAGAGAATGAAAAGGAGAGAGAGAGAGAGAGAGCGCAAGCGCTCCAGGGAGCACAGCAACTGTCACACACATACACACACGGTCCCATTGCAGCACATCAAAGTGCATATTTACTGGTGTGTGCTTTAAACTACCTTCAGGAATATAAGGCATATCCAAAGAGACAGAGCAGAGGGGTAAAGATGGATGTGGAGAGGGGAGAGAAGAGAAGAGAGAGATCTTTCAATCAACCTTCAGGAGAGAAGCAGTGCTGAATCAGATGGTAAGGTGTAGCCATGCTGAATACTGATCTGAGACAGACTGTGCATTGAAACGGGGAAACGCAGATATCAATCCCCATGGTGTTTCTCCCAGCTGGTCTGGATTGGTGGTTTGAGAGCGGTTTTAGTCACATGAAAGCCAACTAGACCAGCTGTTTTTAATTGTTTTTAAGCACTGTAGCCTTCAATTGTCCCCAAAAAATTGTTCTATGTACCACTGGTTTACACGGGCTTTGTAAAGGCAGGCAGCAAATATCTGATTTTTTTTTTTTTTTTTTGGTGTATCCGACTCAAACTTGTGGTCTGAACATCTAAAGACTAACAGGTCTAAAATATCTAATCAATAAAATCAACAATGATTGCTAATAAAAATTTACGTTTCTGAGTGGATCTTGTGTTCCTGACAAAGAATATACAAATCAATCAATCAATAAAACAATATTTGCTAATTACACCACTTTACATTAGTAAATAATGCATATGGAGAAAAACATCTCAAATACAGTGGTTGATTTTGCTTTATTATGGTGAGCAAGTTCGAGAATGTATTATTTATATTTGGTCACTTCATATTAAGCTCCAATTCTCACTTTAAACAAACCATTAACTACGACTTTTGCAACAAACTCCTAATTTGCTGCTTATTAATAGTTAGTAAGGTAGTTGTTAAGTTTAGGATTTGGATAGGGATACAGAATATGATCATGCAGAATACGTGCTTTATAAGTACTAATAAAGAGCCAGTATGTTAATAGCAGGCGTGCTAATAAGCAACTAGTTAATAGTGAGAACTGGTCTCTATACTAAAGTGTTACCTTATATTTGACCCTTTTTCATAATTTATAGCATAGCTTACATTCTTTAGTATGCACACATTGGGCAGGTTATATTTGTGTGTGTGTGTGTAAAACATTGAAAATTTAATTTGACTTTTAAAAATCTTTTTAAAAGACATAAATGACAGATTAAATCATCATCAAAATAATTTTTATTTGCAGTCCTAATCTAAAATCACATTCATATGTGGTTTGAAAAACTGACACTCATGATGTCTGATGCGCCTTGTGCCTTTCAGCACTGCAGCGAAAGTTTTCTACCCTCTGATGAAACGACAGCTCTTCTCATATCTTTCGGCATAGTGCTGACACTAAAGTCATTAATATGGCAACCCATGTAGATATAACGGATATTCACCACACTGTTTGAACAAATGGATCTGATTTCATCACTCAAAAAATGACAGAGGGGACAGTCAGTCCTAAAGATTGGACTTGGAATTTGAAGCACAATGAACAAAGCCATAGATTGATGGTTGGTTGTCAAGAGAAGAAGAAGAAAAAAAAAAAATTGGCCTGTGAGAATGCCTGCAAAATAATGGTATTGCATAATGGCATTGTCTGCTACATCTAATTGTCTCAGCAACAGGGTGGGAAAATGCAAGGCTACAAGTGGGAAGAACATAAAAGAACAGGGGGAGCTACCCAACCAACCAGAGATAAACCTGGGCCACTGTGAGAGATTAATGCAGGAATATAATCCCCTAATGAGCCGTAATCCAACTGCCTAATTACGCCCACAAGCCCCTGAGACTACAGATTAGTGGAATATCACTGCCTTGCAGAAGACAGACAGAAGGAGAGAATGGATAGAGTGCAAAGAGACATGTTTCTTCAGCCACAACTCACATGCTGAACCATTCAGACACACGCATCTGAATCTAGTTTTTCAACAGACATTCTGAGGTGGGTTTGATCTGAAACACTGCACTTGACAAACATTTTCAATGTGGATATAAATAGACAAGTGTCTATATATGATTCCGAGATTTAAAGTAAAAAAAAAAAAAAGGGCATCTGTTCTCATTTTTGTACAGGAAAGCCATTAGACAATCCGTGTTATGTTTGTCCCAATTTCAGGGAATTTAAACCTTTTGACCAATGAATCCCCAAGACTAATTACTGGACAAGGATTTTTAAAAATCTTTTTCTAGAAATTACACTCCCGCAAAGAGCAGGGAGTCTATTAATCAAGTCAATGATATATTTTAGAGATAGAAAATGTATAATCACTCAAGATTTCCATGACTTTTATATGACTTTCAATGGATTCTTTGACTTGTCCAGCCCTGGAAATCTGTATCTGTGTATACCTAACTGCTCCCCGGGCGCCGCAGCATAAATGGCTGTCCACTGCTCTGGGTGTGTGTTCACTGCTGTGTGTGTGTGTGTGTCTGTGTGTGTGTGTGTGTGTATGTGCACTTTTAATGGGTTAAATGCAGAGCACGAATTCCGAGTGTGGTTCACCATACTTGGCTGTATGTCACGTCACTTAAGTCCTAATTGTGCATATTTCTATTTAAAAGACTGTATTTTGCTCGCAACATCTATAAAGATTAATGTATTACAACATGGACTATGTAAAATCAATAGAAAGTTGGCAAAAATGCCCAAAATAACCTCATAATCATCGTCTGTCTTGATTCGTGGTACCGCGGAAGGGGGGATTTGCCACACGCCACTGGTTAGTATTTACTATTTTTGAAACAAGCCAACAATTCTATAAAGTCTGGCAAGATAAATCCATGCTCATTTGTGGCATCAAAGCAAAACGAGTTCGGGCTCTGAGGGATATTGGAGCGATAAGATAAGGGAATATGGGAAAGCCTTGCATGAACCCTAATGACTAGAATGTTCTCGTTAACCTTGGCATTTCTGTGCAACGGATGTGGCCCGGCACACTCTGCAAGGAGGCAGGCATGTCCGCCTTGCTTGTCTTCTTAAATCAGTCAGAAGCTGCAGCCGGATCTCGATGGCCATGAGTGGATAAGGAAAGCTTGTGCCAATGAGTCCCGCTGGTATTTACCGAACTGTTCTGCTCTAATAACCCGTTGCCTTCACGGTGGCACAGGGATCAGACTGGATCCATTACAGAGAAATATGTTGATGCCAAAGCAGCACCATTCCTAGGTATCCAATTCTCTTCTGCAACAGATCGTTAAGATTAGTTCACTCAGACCATATGCTGAAATCAGTGTTTTTAGTGTCGAGTCATCTATTACACAGTGGGTGGGAAAGTGTGTGTTCCTCTGTTGTCTCTCTCGGTGTGTGTGAAACACAAATGTCTATTTTTTACTCAACTACAACTGTTTGAGATAATGTGTGGGTGAAAATGCAAGACCGTATTACTGCAGAGGGAATCTGACCTCCAATTGAGAGGCGCTAAGAGCATGACGAACTTGGCTACTACAACAGTCCAAACACACAAACACATCCAGGCCTGGGTGAGTTTCTCTACACCCGCATCCCTTCATCAAACAGAAGGGGGAGGCTGATGCAAGCGTTTACACTCAGTCCTCTGAAGGAATACAGAGTGAAGAGCGAAGGGAGAGCGACTGTGAAGGAATGAAAGCTAGAGAGAGGGAGATTGAGGGAGAGGTGGAGACCAACTGAGTGTGCTGACGGAGTGAAAATGTGGCAAAGAACAGATGAGGCCCTTCTTTAGCTCTCTTTTCAGAGCAATCACTATCCTAATCACTCAAGCTCCTCCTCTGCAAGGTTATTACTGCCAACTAGAACTATTAACGAGACTGCAATGAAAAAAGCAAGCAAGAATATGAGCTTGTGAAAAAACAAAAGTTACTGAAACTATAAATGTGGACCACAAAATCCAATCATGCTGATGAACTATAAATGACCCCATATTTTGTATATGATACAGTTCAAAATGTCATCATATGCAAATGAAAAAATATGGTGAAGAGCAAAAAGCAATTCTAAAATGGAATAAAAAGTTTCTTAAAAATTATACAATTATTAGGGGTGGGCGATAGGAGTAATTTTATTTCACGGTAATGATATATATCATGATACAGTTGTTTTTTGTTATAATAAACGTCTTTTTTTGACAATGTTTGACACAGCGGGAATATTAGACTGCTGTCACTTTAAGAGCTGCCCGGATCCAATATACTGTAACATCAGATTTTTTTTTTTTCTCAGCTGTTTGCTTTCACTTAAGACCTAAAATTACTGTGTTAATGAGGATAGTTGCAGAGATGGCCATTTTGACACACAAACGTGTGTATTTAACCGTTCAAGTCCTATAACGCAGCAAAAATAACATTGTTCAATACTCCTGCGCTCTGAACAACATCTTCATGTGCGTGTACCTCTCTGAAGCACTCAGAAAGTCACACATATAGCGAAAGGAGTTCTCTTTCACTGCTCATTGCGTTTTAATGGTTTAAAATCATTTTTATTAAGCCACAATACTAAAAAGCATGTGCGAATCCTACGTTTTTGTAACCATTTAGCACAGCAACGTCACGTCAGCGTGTAACTGCCACAGAGACGATAGTTCAAATGTCACATCACAAGTTGTCACATTTCTCCCGGGTTAATTGGGTCTACCGGTATATCGCCCACCCCTAAATAAAATCTACTGTTTTCAAAAAAAAAAAAAAAAAAAAAAAAAAATCACCCAGAATAATTCCCCTCCTTGAATAACAATAGGTTATCACTTCTAATAGGGTCTGCCGTAATTATGGTCACAAACTTCATAATTATAAACATATAGCCATATTCACTTTGTTCATGCTCTCAAAAAGCGACGGAACATCATCCAGGATTACTGTTCAAGTACGATAGGGGCTGTTTGCCCCAGAGGAGCTCTGATCATGTAATGCTTCCCTTAATCATCTCACACAGGCGAAACGTGAAATATGTCAAGACAAATAAAACACTAGTGTTGAGGTGAACAGACCGAGAAGTGTTTCTACTCCACAGAACTGACTGCAATGACAGTTCAATCTTGCGCTGGTAAGAAAAGTGCATTGCAACCCAAATAACAGCTAAAGAAAACTACAGAGAACACCTAAAGGACATTGCTCCCAGGGTCTAGGGATGGAAGTTACAGCTTTGTACAGGACAGCACAATGAAACTAAGTGACTTCCCTGTTTGCAAGGCCCTACCATACATTATGGACAAGATAGACATCTCTCCAAGCGCCAGAGACCCACTGCTGCCAAACAAGCAGTTTTTTATGCTGGAACTAGAGTTCCTGCTCAAACCTTTTACAACATTACAGAACACAAAGTCAACAAGGTGTTTTCAAGAAATTAAACATCAGAAGGGCTAGTTGGACCGAATCTGGCATCTCCTGCAACAGTGCAACACTACGTTTACCAGCCGTCACAGGATTTGTGGAGATTTTCACTATTCTGACATTTCTCTGTTACTCTGAAAAAGCAAGAAATATCCTGCCAAGACCTCAAAAACTTTGCCATCTCAGCTAAAATCTATCAGTCTTGACCAGCTACAGATGGTCAAGGATTTGACTTCCACTGTCCAAATACCCCCACACAAAGAACCTTTTCAGAAGAATTCTGATCAAAATTACAATGACAGAAATAATTCTTATAAGCATTCAGAAAGAATACAGAGGAAAATTAATTCTGCCTACATCGATTGTTCTTTCACTTTGGCTTCACCTCCCACGATAAAGACCAGCTGCAGATCATCAAGACAACAAAGAGGACCAATAACCATCACATGCCATGCATGAATGACATTTGTTTCCAGGACAAGCAGGAGGGGTTGATCACTAACCCCCTTCCACACCAAAACTCTTTTTTTTTTTTTTTTTTTTTTCAGATCTCCCTTAATGAAAACAGTTCAAGTTTAATCAAGGCAAACTGCCTAAATCTTTCCAAGGTCATATCATAGATTTAATGGCTTTTTCCCTTAGTCCACATATATGGGGGTGGCATTTTGCACCAAAAAGTGCAAACTTAGTACATACACTTAGTGCATATTTTATTTATATATTTAGTTTCCACTCTCTCACGGACCCTTAGAATTAAAAGCGGGCCATTGTTTGCTGCGGTGTATTAAATATTTTCAATGACCATGTAAACACTCTCTTTCCCACAAGACATGAGAAGCTTTGCTGCACTCATTTGAGCGGTGCTTTTTATTTAGACTACAATACACTTTTTAATTGCAGCACCTTCAATAACAGACTGTTTGAAAACTACCAGTATGCGTTTCATTGTGACAGGTTCACAAAACAATTTGCAGGGAAATGTTAAGATCACACTGAAATGATCAGGGACTTTTCTAAAAATAAATATCAACTGCTTGTTTCTCTGATTTACAGCACAAGGCTTTACTCTTTGTATCAGTTCTTTTAGTGCTTAGGAATAATAGTATCTAACCTTATGTACTTTGTTTCGATTTTTTTAAGTTACAGCAGGTTTTCATAATAAAATGGCTATAAAGTCAGATAATATTGATTTGTCATGATATAACCCTTATAACAACCAGAATGACAAATAAATAAATAAATAAATAAATAAATAAAAGTGATAAAAAATACAAATAAAAAAACCTTAAAGTTGGTAACAAGCATTTGTTTCTCAGTGTAAAAGAGAGACACACAAACACGAGACACAAGCTCAGGCCACCTCATTATAGCACACACACATGGACAGAGAATATCGACAGCTATTCCCACTACGGCTAATTCACAAGCCACTCTCTGTCAGTTTAATTCACAGCCTCATCAATAAAGGTGCGAGAGCTAGTGTGTGTTGTGTGTGTGTGTGTTTGAGGACCAGTGACGATGACTGAAGAGGAGCTCATGCTCATCATAAATCTTGAATCTTGTTACCTTTGGGTCTGAGAAAAAGTGTGTTCAGTGTTCGGAAGAGAGTAAAGTTAATTTAATTGGGTCATAAATAATGAATATTAACTAATAACAAAGGGAGATTTCAACATGCTCTATTTGCACAAACACATAAATCAAAAATATTACCCAATGCAATGGTAAAGTGTGCAACATGGATTCACAACTGAAAACGTAGGAGCATGCGGTCTCATTTTAAAAAGCGACTAAATAGAAACTTCATAGGGATGCTTTTGTAATATTCTTTGAATGACGCACATTCGCAAGATTAAAGAAAATAATCAGCAGTCTGTTAGCATCAGCTCATCTCGCCTGAATGGCCCTCATTTGCATATCTAACAATTACAGAGGATAGTCCCTGAAAAACTGATAAACCGCATCTTTGATTTTTGGGTCACAATACGTTCTCTGCCTGTGAGGCTTGTGATATTTAATCACTGAAAGATTTACCTGGAAACTCTTTCAGAGCACCTCCGGAGGAATTCTGTGTAATTACTTGCATGCATGCGTGCGCGCACACACACACACACACACACACACACAGAGCGCTTTGAGAAAAGGTCACTTCTGATTTGCAATTACAGTTTCGACATCTGAGCAACCCTCCGATGCTTTTTCAAACCTTCAAACAGGACAGTGGTGTTCAAAAGCAGGACATATATATATGTGCAGCTTTATTATTCACAATCATATTTAATATAAATTAAAAGCTTATGTAAAGTATAACAGTGATTAAAAAGTATATGAAGAAAGTATAGACTTACAATAAAAGACTAAAAATAGGACAAAGCAACAACTTTCAAATTCTTGCTAATACAGATGAGTTATTAAATGGCAGATCTTAAAATTGTATATTGTGTAAATGTCTAATATATCAGGTTCAAATATAAGTCAATAGTCTGTTTACTGTCCCCAAATTAGCTGTCTATGTCTGGTTGCCATGGAGTTGATTAGTTAAAGTCATGCTTGAAGTTAAAGGTCAAAGGAGTGCAAAACTTTACGTTCAAGACTGAGACAGGAAGTGATGTGCATGTACACATATGAATGCATGTTTAATTGTTGCATGAAAGAGGAAAAAGTATTACCACTTTTTAATGAAAGAGAGCACTTCACTAAGCCAGATGGTGAAGAGGGTCCTTTAAAGGACACTCACATTAGCCCTTATAAACACCCCTGCGTGGTTTAAACTGGCTTCTTGAAAACCTTTCAAGACCAAACCTCTTCCGTCTCTGTGGGGGCTGTAAATCAAGGTTCATGTTTCAGCACATTTTCTTATTTTTTTACAAATCTGACTGCATTGTAATAAATCAATTAACTGGTAATGATCAACAAATTGTTAAAAATACATAAACACACAAAAGTTTTACACTCAGCTATGCTCTGATTTTAAATCTTAATTTTTGTCAGCTCTTGAAATGGGTCATACTGTCGATATTACACAGCAGAATAAGTGAATAGAAACTCCGTTGATAGGAGGATGCAGTTATTGCATGGATGGAGCAAGAACAATGTTAGTTTCTAAAATACATGCACACAGTTCAGGTGAATGATTATTTATATTTATATATATATATATATATATATATATATATATATATATATATATATATATATATATATATATATATATATATATATATATATATATATATATATATATATATATATATATATATATAGGCCTCTTTAACTGGAGTTAAACTAAATATATGATGCTAAAATAACCTCAACATTAACAAAAACACTCAAATAAGAGCGCATTCATTTTACATGCATGTGGCTGATTGATCGACCATGATTTATCTTTCAATCAGATGCATTTAAAATCACTTTTTCTGTGTGCATGCTTTGGATGTGTGAGCACATGGGCGAAGAAACAAGATAGTCTTTATATGACCAGACGATTCATTCATAACCAAAACGAAACTATATGAACATTAAGGAGCACTAAATACTCTTATGCAGTGCACGTTTCACTCATACTCAAAGCCGGAGGGAGCTGTCGCACAGAAAATCCAAAGCGGTCTAGTAGAAGTAATAACTTCGTGCAGGAAATCAAGCCAATTAGAAACTATTCTGCCTTAATACGTGTTTGCATACACAAATTTTTAATTGTTATTAGGAAAATGCAGGAAAAAATATTATAGAATAAAAATGATTGGTTATCATTCAGCAGTGTATTTGATATCCAATTAAAATACATAAGAAAAAAAAAAGTCTGACAAAAGGTTTGTTTTTTTCCCTGTCCCCTTCAAAATTCAGAAACATTATGCATACAAAAACTTATTTGGATGCGATTAACCACTATTAATCATTTGACAGAACTAATTATTATTATTCATAATGTGCATTCTAACACATTACATCTTGTTGTAAATACTTCCAGTTGAATTTAAAATGAATGTTATCAAAGTGTAACAGTGTTAAAGTGTAGCAATTTATTGTTTATTTATTTATATATATAGACACACACACACACACATCACGTGCATAATTTCACATAGAGCAGCTGTTACTACACGGAGCCACTGATAATGAATGTGGATTTGCGCAGCTTGTCAGATAACAACGGCTCTGTGCTACTCTTTACTGACGAGATGCGCATTAATTATCGGCCAATATAGATAGTTATATTGGTCAACCTCTAGTGGAATTGTCCCAAAACATCCTAATGGATGCATCTGACCAACCTGACTGACCGCATTTGAAGATGCTGATGTGACATTAATAGGATGGTTCACAGCGGTGTAGAGCATCATGTGGCAGTGAAAGTCAATGAAATTCCACAGGTAACAAGGGAAACGCTATAGCACTGACCTCTCTGCGCCGTGATGCCCAGCAGCTCTGTTTTATCTTCCATACGACTGCTGCCACCAGAAGCAAGGACAGGAAACAGCTACACAAACACACACACACGACAAAACAGGAAATAGAAAGGAACAGGACAATCATTAATGTTTTGGGATGTTCTTTTATGGAAAACAATGAAAGAATCCCATTCCACTGACTCATGTCAAGATCACATCTGAAGCACACACACGGGGCTGTTCATGTTTAATGGATTAGAGTTAGTTTCACAGCCGCAGGTGTGCTAAAGAACAGGAGTGTTGGTATCCTCATGGTAATGGGGGCAAAGCTCATGAATGCGCTTCTCGTGTTTAGGAGAACTGGGCTGTATGTGACAGAATCATAAATGTGTAGGTGCATGTTTATACCTTATAAGTGCAGGTGTGCGCAGAGCTGAAATACATTTGCTCTGGGTTTTGGGAATAGCTCACCCACACACATACGCACACACCGAGGCTATGAAGAGTTGGTGTAATTCATCATGGCTGATCTGACATAACTAATGATGAAGAACCATGGGCGACCACAGCTACAGTTGGGTGTATGTTACGTGTGTATGTATCACATGTGTCTTAGCCATGACGCATTAACCACATCTGACTGATTATCATATTTTAATCACCCTTTTGCTGTTTTGGAACCAGTAGGAAGTATAACAAGCGACATGGCAGAATGTGAGAGAATGTGTGTACGTGACAGGGTGAGTTTGCTACAGTATATAGGGTCTACGCCACCTGCTTCCTGAATCAATAACATATTACAGCAGGTCTTCCAGAGGTGAATTAGAGCTTAGAGCCATATCACACCCTGAACATACTCCAATCCAATGAGTTCCATTAAAAATGTACAGTATTTAGATTAAATTGGGTTTTTGAGAATATCTGTGGTTTTAGAAGTTCATTGAAAACTCACGTGCTTGTCTTACCTGAAAAACGTGACAAAGAACTGAACCAAATCCATGAAGTTACTGTGTTGAGAGAAAGCGATCTGAGGAGAAAAGAGAAATGGGTATTAAACCGTGAGAAAATCATTCATTTACATGCTTGTGTACATGTGTTTTTCAGTCCATCTAAATAGGACATGAGAGCAAAGGTTTCGTTTCTGACTGTACCAATACTGCCCCCTGCTGATATACGTCTCTCTTTCCCCACACACGAGCAATAGAAAATAGAGTCTTTACAGTTTCAGACTCTACATTCTAATTCAAATAATCATATTGTTTTGGCATGACTATGTTATTAGGATGAACCTCCAATAACAGAGAGAGAGAGAGGTATAACAGACAAAGAGCAATGGTTTTGCACACTAGTATTAGGCTTGGGCAAGTTTAAGTCCAGGTAAAGCACTTTTAAGCAATGTTTTAAACCTGAATTTTGAAGGTTTAATACTGATGACATGAGAATTCTTGTGTGAGGAACCCCATCTTGAAATTTGAATGGCAGCTATTTATTTTAATGTATAAAGACCAATTTATACTGTGAAAAGTTTGTATTGTGTGATAATGGATAAAATATAAAATAAAAAATTGAAATTTTCACTTATATTACATTATTATTTTTGTTTATCTATGGATTTACAAGTTCAAAGTCATGAGTAATTAATGTGTTTACTATTAAATAAAAAACATTTAAAAATATTTATATAAATGTTTAAACATTAGAAAAAAATTATATTATATTATATATATATATATATATATATATATATATATATATATATATATATATATATAAAATTGGTTTTAGTTATTTAGTATTTCTATTTATTTTTACTCCATTTTTCTCTAAACTTTTCAACTTGCTCCCAAAAATTCCCTTATGGCCCTCTTTTATTTTGAAAGCCCCTGGTATATACTGCAGTGTTGGAGTTATTTAACAATAGGCAAAATCATAACCTTCTCCAGTGCGTACTTCATTACATATCCATACAGCACTACAGTGTTTAATGTTTAAGAAAAAAAAAAGAAAAAAAAAAAAACTGAAAAGTGATGGCAAACGCTCCTCTGAATCTTCGATTTCAATTTCAAACAAGTATTTTTCAGAACATATAAGACAAGCAGAGGAGATTTACATGTTGACGTTTACCCAGATGGTCAAGCTGTTATTTAAACTGGTCACACACTCGCTACATGCTGTACTTGTCCAATCAGTGCTATTAACCTTGTAAATATGCAAATTAGACCATTAACCCAGGGTTTACAAACGTACAGCGTGAAATAAGAAAACCTGATTAGCCCAATTTAATTACTAACCCAGCGTTTGAAACATGAAACAAGCCCACAATTATGCTAACCGAGTGTTTAAAATGACCCTATTGAAATTCACAGAGCAAAGGCTGCAAAGAATTACATCATTCCTGTCGTTCTGTTTAGGAATGCAGTCTTAAACCCATCTTCCGAAAAGAGGGCAGGAGTCTAGGGGACCCCGGAGACGTTTCCACTTTAAAACACTGTCATTTTTTCTCCATCTTTTACCTGCTTTCAAACAAGCTCACTCTTCCCTCTCTACTCCTCCAGGCATTTCCAAAATAAGCACAGGATTTTCAGCGAGGGAGAGGGTAAAAGAGAGCATTGCAGACATCCACAGCATGGAGGCTGAATTCACACAGAGCTCTCATTGAGCAGATGCTGTGCGCTGATACGGCCTCTCTCACACGCCACAACCTCCTCATGTTCAGACTCACAGTCTCAAAGACAAACGGGCCTGACTCACAGTACTGATACCCACACACATTCACCATAAAACAATAGCACGCCAACTTATCACTGTCATTCACACATGACAACCTGTGGCTCACATGGGCATTATTGTGGCATTTGTGACGTGAACACTATATATAGCTTGTTTGTCATGTGTTTTAAGGACTTACCCAATCCAAACAAAAAGGAGAGAACGTTTTGGTACACCTGCCAAGGTAAGCTAACTAGTATAATGAAATGATCTGTGGAGGAGGATTGAACCTGAGGAACAAATGTACTGCTATAACTACTGACAGAACATAAGCGTGTAGAAACTAGCCCAGGATAAAAGGAGAAGTGTGGCATTTCTGAACCACTACGAAATACAAAACTCAAATATGGATTCAGAAGTTTGGGTTCTCAAACATTCCCTACATTCTGTCCCCATCTGCCATTGTTTGAACAAACAGAGAGTCCCACCCCGAACTCTTTCCATTGGCTGAGGTAGAAGTTGACATGTCACGCTGCTCAGACAAACAGAGCAATGTTCTGAAAACATGACACAGCCACAGTTTACACTCCTCCAATGAACAAATGTATGGTTTTTGAACATTAAACTGGCTAAAAAGAATTAAAAAGTTGAGCACTCTGTATTTTCATGAAAAAGCTCTCATGTAAGAATCTCACAAAGCCTGTCAAAAATGTCTAAACCTGCCTTTCCACCATCTTCGACAAATGACAGACCACTCAGTTATTTCCAATGGAGAGCGGCATGGAAGCGGTGTAGAATTTCAATCGTGTTATGTGGAATTTTCTGATCTGATTTAAGCTTGTGAAATGTTTGCAGGTTCTAATCAAAACTATGACCAGGGCATGAGAATTACCAACATATTTGCACTAAGGCATTACATTTAAACACTACTTCTGTAAAATGGACAGTTATGAATCATGATTTCAAAATTTGTTGTTTTATAATTATTACGCGATTATGTATATTGAATAGCAGTACTGTTTTTTGTTTTTTTTTGTTAAGTGTGGACATTCATCTCATCATACTCATTCACTGTACAGTGGTGAATAAGCAGAGGGTAACAGGCTACTTCGGGGGAGAAACCCGACAATTGTACAAATGTCACAATGGCAGCTTCAGTCATATTTAAGACAATGACAATTAAGCCTAAAAAATAATTAATAAATAATTTGTTATTTCAACAGTATGGAAGCCTGTTCCTTTGAGAGAAAAAATTATATAATTCTGCAAGTCATAATAATGAGAATCTTTCTCGTAATTATGAGTATTTATATATATACACACATATATACACATATATATACACATATATATATACACATATATATATATATATATATATATATATATATATTAGTGCTGTCAAAATTAGCGCGTTAACGCATTCGATTAATTTGAAATATTTAACGCGTTAAAAAAAAATAACGCAATTAACGCGGTTGCAGTTTTTTTTTATTTCCAGTTGTGGCCTATGTGTGTTCAACGTGCAAAGAAATATGGATAAGCCCAAGGAAGGACTTTTAGACGGAAAGTTTCAGTATAAAACTCTGCCGGATTACTCTTCAATCTGCCACAAGAAACAGCAACATTAAAATCATGAACTCAAATGTCATTGTTTAAAAAAAAAAAAAAAAAAAAACAATGACTGTAACAGTGCGTAAATCAGACCTTTCTGTAACGCTAACGTTAATAAGCTTAAACAAAAATAAGGAAATAATTGTGTAGCGGAGTATTTTTTGTACACAGTGCCGCGAACTGTCAATCACTCCTGTGCGCGTGCATCACTGTCCTCCTCAGCTGCAGCAACTTGCGCTCTCTCTCTTCATCAAGCTTTAAAACACAAAGGGGACAAAAAGATCATATTGTCTTTGTGCATGGGCTATAGATTAATTAGATAAATTAATATCTAAATTTGTGCCTTGCCGTCTACGGTATTTTTTTAGAACTTAGAAAAAAGATGCTGCAGCCAATGAGCAGCCAGCGGGGGCTGCAGGACGACTCAACCTCCGCAGACAGTTTTTAATGTTTATCAGACAATAAATACTCAAGATTTTGCTTTAGTATAACTCACAACGAGTTTCACACACCTTCTCCGGCCACGTTGAGTTGTTGACACTTAACAGTGGGAAAAGCGACACATGCGCTATTCACTTGTATAACTTAAAGGTGAATGGGTAATGTAGTTTCTGCTCTGGGTGGGATGAATTAGGAAGCTTGCATTGTGAAGGGCGCTCTGAAAATCGGCAGTGCAGGTAAAAGATTAAAACCTCTATTAAAACAGATGTCCAGATGATCGTACCGGTACGCTACAAGCACGTTCTGGGCGCACGGAGAGGTGGCGGTACGCTCAAGAGCTATATTTGGAAGTGGCAGTACTGAGTACCAGTGCATACCGGCCCACATAAGCACTGGCAATGACTATACTTTGGAATTTTTTTGCAGTCCACTTAGAATTCAACATAACAGAAATCATTTTTGTTTTTTATTGGCATTGATTGTTTTGAAATTCAAATGGTACTTACATGCCTGTGTTTTTATTTCTGTAATAAATATGGCTTTCAAGCCAACAGTTAATTTGGAGGATATTGATGGTTTATTGCAGGTATGTTGTTTACATGGGAAAATCTGTGTTACAAGTTAAACAAAAATTCCAATAAACAATCATATTTTGAATTTAAATAGTTTCTTTGTCTTGAGTTTACATTAATTATTTACATTTTACATTTACATATCCAAAAAGTTTCAGTCTTTTAATTGCGATTAATCGCGATTAATTTTAAAAAATTGTGCGATTAATTAGTTAATTTTTTTTAATCGATTGACAGCACTAATATATATAATATATATATATATATATATATATATACACACATATATATACACATATATATATATATATATACACATATATATATATATATATATATATATATATAGGAGAAAGTTTCTCATTATTTCAAGAGTTTCTTAGGTACCTAAGAAACTCTTGAAATGATGAGAAACTTTCTCATGATGGCTTAATATCTCGTAATTTCTCCAAATAATCAAAAACTTTCTTGAAATAATGAGAAACTTTTTTTTAAATAATCAAAAACTTTCTCGAAATGAGAAACTTTCTCAAAATAATGACTTAATCCATGCATGAGCAATGCAACCTTTGCGACATCTACTGCAAGCATAAGATCCCAGAATTTGAGTTGCACGTTAAATATTTTCCTACAGAAAACTGTTATAGAATAAGTGTCACAGTTTTGGGACGCATTCATATTTTGTGTCCAGCTGAATGCCTGTATACAGTATGCATGATCATGAAGTTGTGCACTGAATTTGCTTCAGTCTGTCTTTGAACTTCAACCCACATTAAGCTTTTTTCATGTTTAGCCTTTGTCCTGCAAGAAGACCAAGACCAAGCGGTTGCCTTGGTAACAGACAACAATGCTTTGTGCTTTTGAAATGAGATGGCTTAATGTATGAATATTGTATGCATGTGATGATTGAAAGGGACAGCTGATAAAATTAATAGATTATCGAAATACACATCTATTAAGTTTGTGTAATGGCTTTCATTTCTTCAAAAAAACAGGTTAGTCTGGAATGTTTGAAGCCACGAGCAGAGTAATTGGAAGCGATACAAATTAACAAGACTACATGCAGATATTTTATCTGAAATGGCTATTTGATTACAAAACAAAGCAATGTCAGCTGAGGTCCTGTATGGCTTTCACCAACAGATCTCACTAGCCTGCCATCACCCTTGCATTGCGCATGCGTGGATTAAGGCATTATTTCAAGAACGTTTTTTATTATTATGAGAACATTTCTCATTATTATGAGAAAATAAGTCATTATTTCGAGAAAGTTTCTCAATATTTCGAGAAAGTTTCTCATTATTTCAAGGAACATTTCTCATTATTATGAGAAAATAAATCATTAATTCAAGAAAGTTCCTCATTTCGAAAAAAGTCAGTATTTCGAGAATATTTCAAAACATTTCTTATTTTGAGAAGTCATTTCGAGAAAGATTATTAATATTTCAAAAAAGTTTGAGAAAATAAGTACCGTATTTTTCGGACTATAAGTCACAGCTAAGTACAAGTCGAATCAGTCCAAAAATACGTCATGATGAGGAAAAAAACATCTATAAGTCGCACCGGACTATAAGTCGCATTTATTTAGAACCAAGAGAAAAAATTTGCGTCTACTCTGACTTTAAGTCGCAGGACCAGCCAAACTATAAAAAAAAAGAAAAAAAGTGTTACTTATAGTCCGGAAAATACGGTAATTATTTTCGAGAACTTTTCTCAATATTTAAAAAAAAGAAAAAAGTTCCTCATTATTTCCAGAACATTTCTCAATATAAACTGTCATTATTATGATTTAAAAAAAAAAAAAAAAAATCCTCATTTGTGGCAGAAACAGGCTTCAATACAACAGTATTTAGATACAGCTGCAGCATTTGCTGTACAGTAATGATTCATTTACACTAATTGTAAATTTAAAAACGCAAAACACAAGTAAAATGTCTGGATCCATTTTGGTATTATTAAATGAACTTCACTATCATGTAATTCTTAATAAAAATATTCATGCAACATTTTTGATTAGAGGTTGATATGTGACCCTATAAATGTTTTCATGAAGCTCAACCAAATTCTGCTTTTAAATAACATTCTCACACAGAAACTCGACACATGAACGCTCCTACTATACTCTTGTTTTGACTCAAGCTTCCATTCCGCTGGCCAAAAACTACACAGGCTGCACAGACTCTTTGGCCACAGGCAAAATGAAAACAAGAGGCAGAAACAGAAGGCTGGAATTGTGCCTCTTCTGAACTTGCTGATCTCTCTGATTCTCTTATTCCTCTCAGGCTCTTCTCTCAGTCTCTCTCTCAAAGTGCCATGTGTTTCAACTTAACATTCCTTCTGACACTCTCAGTCTCAGCCTGCCATGTTTACAGAGCAGGTTTTGAGCACAGCGTTTTTTTCACCAGCCCAATCCTTCTTGTTGTTCTCCTCTAAATGCCTGACAACAACCCCTCTGTCCTCCAGAGCTACCACGGCGCAAGCCCTCCGCCCGCAATCGCGCTCGGATCCACACATGCAATCCCTGTGAAACGTGGCATCCAAAGGGCAGCTAGAGAATCGAAAGGCGAACGAGAGACGATAAGGGCGTTACCTGTGTGAAATTCACCCTTTCTCCATGAGCTGAGGAGAGAACGTGCTCTAGAATAGCGGACAGACAACCAAACTAAACCCTGAGTTTCAGCATCCTAGCACAGGAGGGTAGGTTAAATCACTTTCCAAAGCAAAGGAAGAGAGGAGGGGAAAAGGAAAAGAGGAGGAGAGGAAAGGAAAGGAGAGGAGAAGAGGGAGGGAAAGGAAAGCTCTGCCAAATCATTTCCAGACCAGACAGAAAAGGCCAAAGATATATGAGAAAATATAAAAGGACAAGGCCTTTGTGAATTTACAGATGGAAGGAGAGGATAAGATAGCAAAATAAAACAAAGACCCTCGCTGATGCTTACACAGCGCTCATACACACAGACATCATATTTTTCTCGGTGTACGTCACCGAACTCAATGTGTGGACTCCTCTCACCTGGATTTTGACTGGCCAGGTAAAGTTGCTGACATACACGTAGAAGGTAATGTTGGCATTGCTGCGGAAATCAAACTTCTCATTGGAGAAACTGTCTTTGAATTCCTTTATGTTGCTGCGGGAGACTACAGGGATTTCTTCACCAGCTTGAGTCCCAGCTGCTCAGAATGGGAAGAAATGCAGGGTCACAGGAAGGAAGACAGTTTCAGCTGCACAAACAACACATTTATGATGTGCTTGAAATATGTGTTTCACACAAGTCTGGGCTCCATACCTGCAAAGCTGGTTGCCCAAGTGATGTTGAGGTTAAAGTTTTTTGAGGCATTAATAAACATGTCCAGGTCTCGATTTTGCTGCAAAGAAAAAAAAAAAAAACACATTCAGACGAAAAAAAAAAAAAAGACAGTATATGAAACATTCTAAGAAAAATACACAACTTTTGAAATACATTATAGAAGCAAAAATTTCCACAAACTGCTGTAGATTTTATACAATGGCATATCAGCAGTATGATTATTTTTTTTTTAAGTCCCCATAAATCATAAGCAGTGTCTCAGAACAAGCCGTTTGCAGAGTCTGTAAAAACTGATGTCACATTTTACAAGCCCCGCCCATGACTGCTGACAGACACTGCCATATTAGCGGAGACCCCGTCCTGAGTGAGCCGCACACAATCCACCATCTTTATCTTCAGACTAAAGCATTTAAAACAGCATTCAAGTAAGAAATGTCTTATTAGTGCTAATGTGGGTCATTTTATCAGCATAGACAGCAGCAGATTCTATCACTTAATACAGATCTAATATAAACATGCAGTTTATTTCCCAGCAGTTTGCCTTCACAGACAAAACCAACTGTGTTTTTGTAACTTGTTTTTAACAAACTTGTGTGTATTTGACCGTTTAAGTGCAATAAGACATGAAACAGAACTTAGTTTAGTACTCACATGCCGTGTAATAGCCGATTTCTGAGCACATGCTTCGAATGTGTGCGCTCAGAAAACAGTGTATGGTATGGCTTTAAAACGCATGATTTTAGAGTGATAGACATGAATAATCAAAACTTAACTGATGTTTCGTTTTTTTCAGAGTACCCAAGTTACAATCTGTAAAGGCACAGCTCTCTTCTGGAAAAGGGGGTGGTGAGCAGCAGCTCATTTGCATTTAAAGATGCAGGCACAAAAATTGCGTGTTTCTGCTTCCACTCAAAATAAACATTTTCAAAATGATATAATAAATGATCTATGGGGTATTTTGAGCGGAAACTTCACATACACATTCTGGGGACACATGAGACTTATATTACATCTTGTAAAAAGGGACATAATAGGTGTACTGTGAGAATGTGTCCTTGGTAAACTCCCCTAATGCTGTATTGTTTCCTCTGTTCAACAGTGAATTGCTAAACAAATTCATGAAAAAAAAAAAAACTATTGAAAACCGTAACATCAGATGTCCAACTGCACGTCAAATCAAATTAGTTTGCCATTTGATTTCAATGTTTGTTGTGTTTGCAAAAAAAAAAGTAAACTATCAGCCTTGTTTTTTCAGTGTAACGCACCTCATCTGGAGTTGCCACAAAGTTTGATGGCAGTGTAGTAGCGATCATCCTCCTGAGACAAACTGAAGGTGAACTGGTAATCTATCAGCAATGTGTCTGTGTGTCAGAGATAAAAGATACAGTTGTGTGTGAGAGGAAGAGGAAAAGTATAAAAGATAATATTGAAAAACTATTACTTAAAAACCTGGATATTTTTCCAGACTGACTGACACATGCACAGGTTTGCGGTTTCTGTCTGATTTAGTCAGGTAAGGACAAAATGACTAGTTCTGTAAATGACTAAATTACTCAGATGAACAGCCATCAGCCGCTCCATTGACATACTCACAATAACATGTTCCCTTCAGAGGGTTTCCCTGGTAACGGTTCTCTACCTCACACCTGAGGGACAGAACGAAACCGAGTGAAAATATGTAGAATTATAAAGAACAGTGTTTGATATAGACAAGATAACGATAAGCTATCCCTCATACATTTGCCACATTACTTCTAATGGCAGAGTGGAGAAAACCTCATGTTACTGAGGCAGAAAGAGTATGTGTGTGTGTGTGTGTGTGAGCACACTTACAAATGGCAGCGGTCTCCTTTGATGCCCTTGGTGGTACAGAAGCATTTGCCATTGTTGGAGTTACACATGCTGGCATGGCCGTTGCACTTACAAGCTGCAAATGAGCAACACACACATACAATTAAGACCCTATCAAACCTGCAGCAGAAGTCAACTGTGTTTTGGCCTGGGCTGGTGTTTAGACTTACGCTGACAGCTGCCCCCATTTGTGGGATCGCCATAGTAGCCGGGAGATACAGCTTTCGCACTGTTTGCCCGTGGTGAGGTCCTCGCATCTCTCACACACGCTCTCATTGACACAAGAGCTGTGTCCATTACACTGGCACGCTGCATGAGAGAGGAACAAACAGAACAATTTCAAATGTTCTTCTTCATTTTTCTGGAAATCAGATGTAGGCATTTAATAACTATTTAAGTTATACTAAGTCAAATGAAAAACCCTTTTATTTTTGGTAAAAACTTGTTATAAAGAAAACAAATGTGATCATTCATTAACAAATAATTATTAATATTTATTAGTAGTAGTAGCAGCATTGTTGTCACATTGAGTCTTAAGACTGCTAAATAGTCATATTTTTGACAGTTTCTTCACATTTAAAGAAACTTATTTTGACGGTTTGCCATAAGGACCTTGCAGCTGCGTGTATGTGATATGATGGTAGTTTTGTCAAATTAAACAACAAAATGCTAATTAAGTGACTCTCAGAGCAGCTGGGGATGAAATTTGTATTAATATCATCATAGTGAGATGACAGGGGTTGAAAACACCGTGAGCGTCGTCCACGCTTGTGTAAACAGTGCGTTGCTGCACCATCCGCCGGTCATTCATTCATTGCAGAAATTATGGCGCCTTTACGCATGATGTCAAATGCTTCCACAGATTTGTAGTATTACTACAGAATTTTACTTGAGCATTGCAAATCACGGTTTGTTCTTGGTTCTTGTCAACAGTATCTCTGTCAAGATAAGCACTGAATAAGGCTGAATGACAGGCTTTCTGTTGTGACATTGTGCAAGGTCAATAAGAGGATGACATCTAATGGAGAAGACTAATGAAAAGATTAATCAGATCTTCTTTAAATGTTTGCTGAAATAAATATCAGAAAAGATTGATTCATGGCTTTTGAGAATCGATATCGAATTGACGTCATTTAATAAAAACGATTAATCGAAAAAAAAAAAACCATTCTGCCAAACTCTGATCAGTACTAGAAAAACAAAGTAAAAAACGAGCTAGAAGTAGAAGGCACCAATGGCTTGACGATTGTTTTTACACTTAAATGCGCAATCTAATCCTTCTTTAAGATGGACTCAACAATATTATATTCAAATGCCCACTTAATATTCAATATTTGGTCATTTCTTGATGACATGCTACAGCCGCTGCAATTTCTTGAATATGTGGACATTAAAATGTTGTAAACTCCGATAGAAGGTTTAAACCTTACTTTGAAATCACAATGAACAACAGCATATTGAAATGATGATGCATTCTCCAGTGTTGCGTAGGTTTATAAATTATTTACCTTACACATCATGAAATGGCATGCGTTGCGTTCCCCAGATGAAGGTTATAATAAACCCAAATTCACAACAATATACATGATGGAGTTTGAGATGCTTCTCACATGTAATTGATAATAGTTAGTGTGGATCATCATTTACTATTAATGGAGGCAGTACCCTAACCTACATGCACGTAAATAATTCAAGTGCATATATTAAACCTGAATCGCCTATGTTTATTTAACTGAATCATAATGTTTGAACTCACAATAGCACTATGCTTCATTATGATTTTTAATGGGTTTAATATATCACGCAGCCTTGAAAAATGGTCTAATAATGCGTTTCATGAATTCTGCTCCATGGAAAATTCCACTTCACGGGCAAATTAAATCAAGGATTTTTTTTTAATCAAGTACTCAAACAGAATCAAGGAACTGTCACAATGTGCTTAATTTTATATATGCTTCAGTACATCAGCATCAAATTGACATTTTGTTATCCGGTTCAATTTAGCGTCACTATATTCATTCATACTTTTATCCACTCAACATGCAGAACAACTTAGAAAAGTGAGATGAGATTACCTGGGCACTGGATGAAGGACCAGTTGTACTGCCCTCTAAGGGCACAAGCTCACATTCAGCATTGGCTGAGGGGTGGGAATGAGGGAGGGGCCTGAAGAGGAAGGGGCGTGGAACAGTGTTTGAATTGGCCGCGGTAAGAGCCCTCTATACACTGGCCCCGTCCTGTATTGCTGGGATCCGTGCACCACCCACAGCCAGGCTGGTCCAAACAGTGACCACAGGTCTTGTAGCCAGAACAATTCTCCGCTACAATAAAAACACCACTTCCATTTATAACAGGAGTCATGCAGTGCAATCACCTCCAACTGAACCCTTCACAATAAAGCTATTATTAGTATATTAATCTGTATTGATTTTTTGTCAATAGTAATGAATGACAGTTTTGACCATTACTAGTCAATAAACAGGAGACGTGCTCGATTCACAGAGAGAAAACAACAGGCTGCCAGCCATGAATGAACTTAAAGGGAGACAGACATACATGGGCAGCTGTTCATGGTGTACCACTCCATGCACTGGCCGTAGGGGAAGGACGCCACATAAGCATTGGAGTCCACGCACTGCCTCATGTTACTGCACCACATGCACTCCGAGCTCCCACTGGTGCACTCACTACAGGAAGAGCGCAGGGCACAGGGCGTCCGGCACTGCTTCACACTGTGATTCGCTGCAGGAACAGAGAGAGTCCGACAGAGAAACAGACAGAATGAAAGACACATGAGAGAGAAAAGAGGGAAGAGCATCAAAAAATCCTTTAAAGATTCTCACATCAATAAGCAACAGAAAAATAATGTTAAATTGTTTTTTTTTAAATAAGGGGCAATAACAGGTATATATATATATATATATATATATATATATATATATATATATATATATACATATATATATAATAGTTAAAAAAATATCTGCATAATATAACAACAACTACAGGTAACAACTGCCAATATAAAACTGTCAAATATGATTTAATAAAGGAAACTTTATAAAATAATATATATTAAAATGACAAAGTCCTGGTTTAAAATAGAATAGATTTTATTTTTCTAATTTTCATTTTTTTATTATATTTTACTTTACTGCATATTTCTTACTGGCATCAGTTATTTAAAACCTGTTATTATATTTTACATTTCTTAAAAAAAAAAATCTAATTATAAAATAAAATCATTATAAAAACCTTTAAAAAAAAATACAATAAATGTACGTAAATATACAATAATGTACATAAAAAAATAAAATCTAGTATAAAACACTGATTATAACAACAACAACAACAGTGTAATATAAGGCAAGTGTATACTGGTCAGTGTTGTGTGTGTATGTGCATCTTTCTCACTTGGTCGTTCACACAGACTCCCATTAACAGAGTTGACGCAGGTTGCCGCCTTCAGTCCATTAAAAGTGGGCTCAGCCAGGTACCCACAAAACCAGCGTCACTGGGCTCACCCGGCAGCCACTGTAGTGTGGAATTTGTGAAGGGGGACATGTCCTCCCAGCACCAGTAGGAGACATTGATCTTCCTCAGACCCACCCATGGAGTGATGACTGCTTTTGACTGCAGCACACAGGACAATTCATATTCAATATAATGTGTAAAGAGCTTCACAA